>NW_010394946.1:26463-39953 GCF_000710305.1 Buceros rhinoceros silvestris
GCAAATGAATCACATCTTCCATATTTGATAAACCTTAGCAGACAACTTTTTCCTCTTGTTAAATGGTTGTAAATGAAGCTTACATATTTTAACAAAGTGACGGAAGCACAACAGAAAGTGAAGGGGATGCACAGAAAAAGTATGTCCTGCAGAGCAGTTTCATCACAACCATAGTGTATTGTGCTGTCTGCCATGTGCACGCACTGTTCAGAAAAAACAGGTGTTTATGCTACACCAACTAAAGAACATTTACCTATCTTTCAATCATACTGCTTAGAATTGCAACTATTCATTTTCATAAGCCCAATGAATTTTCATGATATTCAGACTTCTGTACTATAGAAGCAAATAAAAAGCCTAAACTCCCAGAGGAGAACACGCCCAGTAGAAAGATAACTCCAACTGCCAGCTTCCTTCATGGACACGAGTCCCTGTCAGTGCCAGATGTAAGAGAAACAGCGAGTTCACAGGCACGATGCTGCATGGTGGTGAGAGGATCCTAACAAGGGGTTGCACAACTATGTGCAGAAACAGCACTCCTGGATAACTGCACCACTTCTTAAGGCTGCATAATAAAGGGTGCAAAACTCAAGAGGACTTTGGAGAATCAAGATCTTACTTTGAAAAAAATCATGAAAGCCAGTGCTATCAAAGACTACAGAAAGCATTTGTGGGTGACCGGATTAGGCACCCCAAAAGGCTGAACACAGGCACTGTGGAGAGGAAGATGCCTAGGAGGAAGACAGCGAGCAGAAAAACCTGTAGACAGGCATTTATGATGTTCCCGTAAGTCTTTGACTGGTATTTGAAAATCTCCTTTCCCAGTGCTCTCTCTGCAACCTTACTTGTGGCCTGTGATGCTGCAGCAGAATGGCAGGATTGCTGGTTCTGATGGCTGGCTACCTCTCTCCTGAGACAGCAAACACCAAGCACTGCTGTGTTTCAGGATTGTGGGGATTACCTGCTTTCTAAGGACAGGACTACAGGAGCTCAACATTGTGGAATCATTTTCTTCCTACTAAATGAAGAACTGTTTTTCACAGCTGTTCTTACCACCACATGAACTTGGCCTGTCTGGCAACAGTCAGGAGCAGATCATCATCAGTCTACTCCACAAACCTGGAAATTTCCTGTTTATACACACCTCCATCCTTCAGAAATACCCTAGCAGGGCTTCCAACTCATTTTCACTGTTTTTCTCATTCTCATTAACACCACACAAAACCCACTTAAACAAACAAAAAAAACCCCTCAAACCAAAATAAAAACAACCCACGAAGCACTTACATTAAATGTTGCTTCAGAAAAGAAAAGCATGTTGCTTCACTACAGGAAGCATTTTAAGAAATGCTTCCTTAAGAAAGACAGCGAAAACAAATGTTCAAGTATTTTACCAAATATATTGAAAAAAATAAAGAAACAAGCCTGGTGTTCTGTGAAATCTTGGTTATCCTATCCTTCCAAAGAGTGAAATGGTCGTTGACAGTTATACAAGCACCCCCTTTAACATGTCTACGCTGTGAAAGACTAACAAAATGGCAAGTGCCAACATTTCAGATTAAGCATTTCCTGCAAACAACCTCCTCCAGCAACAGAGAGCATGCACAGCCACATTTACAGCTATCCAAGCTAACTGTCGCTGCTTGGTTGTTTGCTAAAGCTCCAGCTCTGGAAATGAGCTCCTTGGCATGAGTGTAGCCCTAGAGCCGTGCTACGCACGTTCAAAGTCACCGAGTACATTTAAAAGGCCGCCACCTGCAACGCCTAAGCAAATTTACCAGATAACCATCAACCAACCCATACAAAACTTCCAAAGGACAAGAAGTTTACACGGATGAAACCCAAAGGTTTGTAAACAAAGGAAGAGTCAAACTACCATGTTGAGCCGGTCACCCCAGTCCACAGCTGGTATCTCAGAAGAAATCTTTGCTAGAGCAAAGAACAAATTCCTGACTGAAGTGTCTCTGACCAGCAGCTCATCCACTGCAAACAACCCTCCTCTGAGTACTGTTCCTTCGTTTGATTTCAGTGAACCCCGATTTCTCTTTGCCTTCAGATTTAATAATTGCTAACAGATGGGAATGTAGAGACGATGACGTGGCTCCAAAAGTGTAACACCCAATTCTCTGTTCATGAAGTTGAAAATAAAAATATAGGTGAGATTGTATTCATGTTTGTTTGTAACTTTTTGATTACAGAAACCTTCTGCTCAAGCTTCTATGCTCAAGCTCCAAATTTGACACTGAGCATCATGACCAAGGAAGTAATACATCATAAGTACTTTTGTCCCTCCAGCTTCTTACCTCTGTTCCTCTAAGGTCTTTGGGATAGTAAATATCTTCAGTCATCTGAACACTTAGGCCAAAATCCACCAAAACCGCCTTAGTTGACATAAAGACAATGTTGCTTGCTAAAACAAAACCAAAAAAGAGACCATTTAAGTTTCTAGCATGTTGAGCATTTATTTTACAACATGCTTTTTTCATTTGGACGTTAACCTGAGAAGGAAGATTATTACAACCAGTCTCCATAGCCAACACAGTCCTTCTCCTAGCCAAAATAAGTCTTAGTGATTTGATCCAATTTAAAATTATAGCTTAAAAATCAAACTAAACTTGTTTATGTAAAAGAATAATCAACATATGATAATTTTCCCAGTTTTAGGGAAAAAAGAAGGTAAAGAAAATGGCTGAGGATAAGGGAGAAAGGTGGAAGAGTGGTAGGCACTTTAGCATGGCAAGGCTTGCTCTGAAGATGTTCAATGGTCTCCAAGATGGAGAGCATACTGTGCAGGTCTGGCTATAAACAACATATCTGTTGGTCACCAAGAGGCTTCTCTATACTAACGATTTAAATCAAGACAGAAGTAGAGAGCAATCAAGGCCCCTCCACAGCAGCCACATGAGTCTCTTGCACCAGTCAGTGACAAAGGCTCAGTACGATGACAGAGGACAGGCTATGGCTACAAGAATAATAAAAGCCACAGAGTTCCAGACTCCCAATGAATTGCAGCAGTATCTAGGAGTTTAATTCACTCTCCTTCATAAAACGCTGCCTAAGGCACAACTTTCTACTCAGAGGCTTTCTTTGCGGTTGTATTTCTGATCAAATATTTATGAAGGTAACGCTCAGTGTAAGCCTTGAGAAATTCTTGTTTGCTGTTTCAGGAGATGTGGACAAATGAAGTCTCCAAGTTACACAACATAAACACATTTCCTCCCAGAGGAAACTGTGGATCATTTTTCATCTTGACAGTGCCCACCATGACCATTCAGTAGGAAGGTGCAGGCTTGCTTTCAGCGGTACTGGTTCCTGAAGCAATCTTTCACATACTGCGACAAAACTTTGTAAATAAACATGTAATTTTAGGGATACCTTTGAGGATACGAATTTTAACACCACATAAAGGACAATGTAGAGGGCCACACTGCCACAGCAGGCTCTGCTGCCTGTTCAGGTCTGTACCCAGCCCCAGCTTTGGCTGGTTTTGGACTGAAGTTCCCCCACCAATTAGCTTTGTGATTTAACCGCTTTCCAGACAAGGGTTAAAATGAGTGGCAGCTCCTAAGAGTCAACAAAAAGCCCTCCTCCCCTTCGTGGCTCAGGGCAGACTTTTTCCCAGTAAAATCCCCATCTCCTCCTGCACTGGCAGGACAGAGACTCAACAACAGCTGAAGAAACCAGAGATGTTTGGGAAACAGCCTGTTCTATTGATTCTGCCTGGGGAGGGAAAACACACACCTCAGCTCACTCGAGCGGAGGCTGGCTTGTCAGGCAGTGGGCACAGCTCCCACTAAGGGCCACCAGTGGTTACCCAGCTCACCACTGGAACATAACAGCTGACTGCAGGAAGGAGCATGGCTGGTGCGTGAACCCCCAGGCATCCCCAAGCCTGGCGGCCACCAGCCTCAGGCAGCCTCCACCTCTAGTAACGCAGAAAAAACTGCAAAAAGTGAAACACACTCACATCCACCACATTCGTAACAGGCTGATTCTCCTATCCATTGTCTAGATCCTGCAGGCTGGGTTTTGGCTGGTTTGGTTTTTTTAATCATTGTTACTGCCAATTACAATAAACCCATAGGAAACACTTACTACAAGCGGTAAAGCACAGCGGAGGAAAATCAAGCAGTTCTATAGTTGTCAGAATCTCAAAGCCTTATATCTAAAGTACTGAACCACATTAACTTAAAATGCAAAACCGAGATTAAAAAATAGCAATTCCTGATAATGATCTTCTGTCAAGTATTTATTGTAACAGTTCAGTTTGACTACTTCTATTTTAAACCCTCAAGTTCAGCAAAAATTAACTTGCAGAAGAGATATGTCTTCACTAGAAGCACTGTTACTAGAAAGGCAGAATTTATCTGTCTGTAGAGGGTGGTGGTGTTAGAAGAAACAGTATTTAATATTAAATTAATTAATTTAATTTTATTAATATTAAACTTAAATTTTAAGGCTATTTAATATTACTGTATTTAATTTCATTTTAGTATCGATACGGTTTGATTATTTATACATGTCAATACCCAGAGCTTTTTGAAAGCAAATATATACTATCGTTTGCAGTAACTGTTGAAATAAAAAAACAGTACAAATTAAGTTTATTTAGTTCCAAAGTATCTCAAACTGAGGAACAGCCATGCAGAAACATAAAACCTAAAAGAAGGTGCAAGTGAAAGGTGGGCATGGAAGCACTCAAGATGAGTTTACATGGAAAGAGGGAAACTTCCAGCTTAACATAGAGTGATAATTTTGCTCTGGATTTCATTTTTTACTTTTTTAGGTTTTATTTCAAATTGAGTTGCTCAAGAAAGGCAAAGGAACTAAGACTTTGTCATTTGCTGAGCTTTATCCACCCCACCCCGCCCAGAGACGCAAGGCTTCATGCCCCAGCTCAGTCCCAGCCCGGACCAGAAAGCATCCCAAGGAATCACACACACATACGTTTGATATCGTGGTGGATAATCCTCTTGGAGTGGAGGAAGTCAAGTCCTTTCAGAATATGCTTTGTCACCCAAATGATTTCAAATTCTCTCATAGGACCACAACTCTCCAGCTTTTCCATGACAGATCCTCCCTCTCCAGCTTCCATAAAGAGATGGATTGTCTCATCCCACAAAATAGCACCGTATAATTCAGCAATGTTTTCGTGACGGAAACATGCCTGTATTTCAACATCCGATGGTTTGAACTGTTCCACTGGGACCTAGGACATTGAAACAAAACCACAGAAAAGCAGGTCAAAAAACAAGTTATTGATACTAACACTAATTATCCTGAGGATTAAAATAGAAGAAGGAAGCAAAGCATTTCTATCCACTTGTTAAAATATGGAGCTTTATTTTGATCCTGTGACTTTTTCTGCCTTTCCAGTAGAGATACATCCTGTTTAAAGTTGAGAGAGGTTTTGGAATCATGCCCAAATGAAAAGTGCAATCTTCCAGAAAAAGCAATGTAGTAAGAGTTATTCCCGTCAAAATCCAGCAGTTACGCAAAAGCTCTGTGCAAACTTCCTGGTGAAGTACATAAAAGTCCCACTGCTTTTTCCATTAGCTTTGTGCAGTCTCATCTGCTCTATCAGAACTATGCACGCGTCTGACACGTGGATCAGCGCTTACAACGCTCAGCACAGTCTGCCGACTAACCACACTCAGGACCATTATTGGCCTCGATTCAATCCTTATCAGCACTGTTAAACGAAATTGGCTTTAAAGCAAGCACCCAGCAGCACTGTATGTCCTTAAAAGTACTGACGGCAGATTGCTAAGACAATAAAAGCCATGTTTGCTTACACACAGAAAGGCTACTACAGCTCTTTTTATTCTCCTTCCCTCAGACTTGTGGCTGAGAACCAAATAAGAGGATAATACTTTCATTGCAATGGGAAATACTGTTAGTATTTTCAGAACCGTTAGGATGCTTTAATTCTGCAGTGGAGCAGGAGGAACAGCAAATTAAATCTGTCCCCATGTGGACACACTGGCTGCAAGGGAAGGACACATGACAGCCTCCCCAACTCTTCCACACACAGAAGTAATAGAGGTACTTATGCACAAGCTGGGGGATATAAAGCAATGTCCCATCTGAGATTTTACTGGCCCTAAACATTTACTACTCATTTCAGAACAGCATGTTGAAAAGTAAAGTTGAAAGAAAACACTGACTTGCATAAAAATAAGGTGGTGCTCAGCAGTTTTCTTAAATGGCACTGGATTTAAGAAAACTTAAGACTGAAGATCTTAAAACCATCTGCAGCAACCAGATTTTGCTAACACTTTCAGCAGGGACATGACCTCATGCTAATATTTTACCACTGTAAGTACAGCAGGACAAGTAGAAATTCTTCTATCCCCACATGGCAGCAGGCCTGCCCACATGGCAGTTACACAGACTTACAGATACTTTCAAAATACGGTTTGCAGTCTCAGAGCCCCAAAATTAAACCAAGTTAACAGTTAAAAACATGCATTTTTCCTACCTTGTGTAGGCCAACAAAACAAGGTGGTCATCAGCCTAACAGTGGAATTTGACGCAGACATATTCGAAAATATACTGTAGGCAGTATGTTGTACGGTATTTGCTCAGAGATAAAACACGGAACTAACATACCAGTTTGCATGCCATTCGTTTCTTGGTTTCTTTATCTTGGGCTAAGTACACCTTCCCAAAAGCTCCCCGAGGAATAAAGTCAGAGCCAATGTTTCTGTAAGTCAGCTTCCATGGAAACAGGAGCACATCAGAGTCAATTTGGTAGCGTCCATTCTTGGGTGTGATCTGTAGAGTTACACCAAAACCCACAAAAACAAAATGAAGTTAAAACTGCTTCAATTAATTTTACACATGTAGTGGAAAAAAAGTAATATATCACTTATACATGTGCACGATGCATGCAATCTGTTCAGCAGTCTTTATTTAGAAACACCAAATGGGAACAGCATGTGAGGTGTGGCATTCAATCACGGCCCAGGCATCCACGTTTCTCTCCAGTGACTAACTTACGAAGTGTAAGTTACAATTAATTGTCTTGAAACAACAACAACAGCAGCTGGGTTAATGAAATTACCCACCTCTTGTTATTAGATTTACCTGCACGTTTGTCCTTCCTGTAATCTGCTAACTTGTTATGCCACATACCTGTTACTCACAGGCTATCTTACATGATGTGAGCAAGAGTTTCAGTGTTTCCTAATATCACATGTACTGCTAGGGAAATACATTTTAATTTTCCATTTTGCATCAGTTTCTGCTGCTTAGTAAAATGTTGAAGCGGTCTGCCGCAATTTTACCATCCACCTTCTAATTTTATACTGTAGTTAAAAAAAACAAGAGTGGAGGTCACACTGCCCGCTTTATGTTGGTAATGTTGTGAGCTTTGGTTCTCTGTATTGCCAGCAAGGCGAGGAGGGCTCCTCTAGGAAGCGATTCAGAGCATCTAGGCCAGTATCTTGCTCTAAATCTTCCTCCCTCTGCACATGACAGAGAGACCAAACTCCTAACTATAGCCATGTGAGTATTGCTGGAGGTTTAGTGCTATTTCTTCAATCTCTTAATACTCTCTCAGCTAAAGACTTAGTAATGTTTCCTGTGAATATGTTTCTAATTAATTCATGGCTAGACAGTTGTCCAGGACAACAGTATTGTCAGTGTCTGGAATATCATTAACCTGTTTACTGCTAGTTTTTCAAGATACTTGAAGATATGTAAAAGCAGATCAAGGTAATTTATCACTTCATGTCTATCACATGGCCTCAGGTACTCAGCTCTTCAACTACCCTTTTTAAAATAACAGCACATTAGGGGATTATTTGGTTTAGAATTCAAGATATAACACACATAATCTTTCTGTGCTTTAGCTATTTTCATATTTTGCAATTAGGAAAGGATCTTCTTGACTCCTAAAACAGTCATTTGTGACTAGTATCTACATGAAATAAATTAATTCTTGAAAGTTCTTCATTTTGTGGAGGGTAAGTTCTTAACTGTTGGGGGGTATCTTGCTTAGGATGTGCAGAATAAGCCTCCCCTCCACTTATCAGAACAGGGAAAAAACTAGCAATAAAACATCTCATCTGCTCACTTCTGCATTTCAAGGGATTGAGACTAGCTAATCTACACAGGTTACACCTATCCTAGCAAGTATTACAGACCGAGCGCAGAGGATCCGTAGGGCAAGAAAGCAACAACCACCTCACTATTCATGTTTTCAGGAGGCTTTCATGACTAGTTCCTAGCCTGGTCCTGTGGAGCAAATGCTCATTTGTGGCTGTAGCACATCTTCCAGTTCAGTTTCAGCTGGAAGAAATCCAGCCTGTGCAGTCTGAGACCCTTCATGATACAAGCCACAGTGCAGTCAGTGGGTGTCACCAAGCAATGAGAAACATTCCTGATCCTAAACTTAAAATGCTGTAGATATTTACAATATAGATGCACCTGCTGAATACAGGTACAGCTAATGCCCTGCTTCCAACCCTCAGTTACTTAATGGGATCACGTGCACCTCACAGTACTCGGTTCATACCAATTGTATGCCTGTGCAGAAGTAATACGCGAGCAAAACAACCATGACTTTGTAGAACAGTGTCTATCCTAAGCATAGGAAACATTTAATATTAGAGTCATTTCAATGTTACAGTTTAAAAGTGACTGTTCTGCAATATTGAAGTGCTCCCTCCAAATCAGAATAAAGCTATACCCTGTGCTTTTCACACCTGATTAATCAGCAAGCCTCAAGCAATCAAAGTTCACGTATAAAACATATTACATGCAAGACATTTAAGATTATAGATGTAGAACATCTTAAGAAAATAAAGCAGCAGCACAAGCACATGTAATTCATAATTGATTGTTTCCAGAGCAACTGATTTTAAAAAGAAGTCCAATGACTCTAATATCTACAGATGCTTGTAGAACACAAATAATTTTAGGGAAAAAAATGAACACATCTCAAAACAATGCATCAATACTTGAATTTAGTAGTGTGTGATGTTACATAATACTGTAGTTCTAGAAGTAACAGTTGATGCTATATGCTTTTTCTCCTTTCGTTATTATTTTTTACATTTTGTGAAGATAGACTGAATTGAGCCACTATACCAAGATAGACCTTTATTTGGGAGTTTTGCATATGGCCTCTTTACTGCATGAACACAAGGCACTGGAAAACTTACTGTCTCCCAAACCCGTATGCCATCATTGTTGTGGCTTTTGCTTTTAAACTGCATGTCTCAAGTTTGTATTCAGTGTTGAGAACCATATTTGTATTCAATGTTTTCTAATCTCCAGGCATACCAAGAAGCAACACAGAGTGGATCTTTCTGAACGACAGACCTTTGTCCATAGCTGCCTGAGACTGCAGAGGTTATACTTGATGACCTCAGAAACCCCCTCAAGCCCCAGGTTCGCACAGGCACCACCAGCCTGACTGTTACTCCTGGGACTGGGGGTGATCTTTGCTTAGATTCATAAAAAATTTCCAACTCCTGAGGTCTACTGACTTTCAAGTAAAAAGAAGAGTGACATACCATATTCAAGAGGATTCCAGATTCTTGCTGTCTGCATCCTTTAAATTGTTTTGTGGTGTTAGACACCTGATTTGCAAAAGCAAGCAGGTCTTCCACAGTCCCGTATCTGACAGAGGACATCAAAGAAACCTCCCCTTCACAAAACAGTAAAGATTCCGCACGTTCTTCATTTTGATTTGCCTCTTCACACATTGTAATTAAACTGTCTTCATAGACTGCAAGATCTTCACCTGGATAAAGGTTTTCCATGATGTCTATCACCTCAGACATATTTAAATTATTTAGCAACAAGTCAATCTCCTCTTTGCTATCACTACCCGTGCTCATATACTCCATCACTGTCCACTTTGCAAAACCACTCCTGAAAAAAAAGAAACAAACAAACCTGAAAACACTTTTCACCTAAATTTGTTTTAACGAAGTAACAAAGAAAAGAAGTCATCAAGATGATAGACAACTCATCATAGACAACACAGTTAGATTTAAAATTATTGATCTGTATTACAAACAAAATCGTAATTAGTAGACTGGGTGAAGAGGAAATGGAGAGAAAGTCTTTGCTAGTGAATTTTTATTTAGAATTTATTAGTGAACCTCCCCTGTCATTCATTCTTGAAATTTACTTTGATAAAGCTTTGCATTGGAGGAACTGCCCTGGTAAGGTTGCATGGACTGGTTATATTTTGCTGGGTATGCAAAAAGGAAGGAGTACCCTCAATATGAATGAAAGAATTAATTACTTGAAAATAAATGACAAAGAAATATAAATGTAATCAATAAGTTTATCCCCAAGTTTTCACAAGCAATTTACATGATGTGTCCAGAAAAAAGAGAAGGTCATGGAGCAAGATCATTCCACTAGTAATAAGCATCTATTAGTATCATTGCACAAAGAGTAAGTCACCACCTGTGATACAAAGCCCATCATTTTTGCAAATAAACTGATCAAAACTAGACTTGAACTGAAATTTTCACCAGTTTCAGAAGAAAGTCAGAAATCAAGTTATCATAAAAGCCATAAGCTTTTGAAGCAGTTTCCAGCAGTCTGTTCTGCCCTCACTAGTCCTAACAATAAAGTTTTAAGATAAATCTTGACCATTTTGCTGAAGCGGACTTTCACTACAAGAAACTGGGTTCAATACCCCAAAAAGTCCCTTCCCATTCCAGTTTCCTCCTTTAAGCCAGAAAGGTTACTGCATTCAAGTTAAAAGCATATGCACAGTCAGTCATTAAAATACTTACACAAATAGTTTTCAACGCGTAAATGTCTAAAGCACTTACCTTGTATTTATCCTGGTTACATACAAAGCCATCAAAAACGTCTCAATATAATCCCTAATGTCGTCATGTTTCTTGAACCCGTATTTACTACCGATGATAATTTCACAATGTTCTGTAGCAGTCTATTAAAAAAGCAAAACAAATAAAGCCATGGCATACCAGCTCAAGAAGAAGGACTGGTTTATACTCATGTGATCACTTGCTTCACAGGCTTCATGGAAAGAAAAAACAGTGATCACAAGGCTGAGATAACAGGGGACTTTTCTGCAGAAAAAGATGACAGCTCAAAAAAGAATCAAGCTCCTCTATGATCATCCTGATTTCCAAGTAGTAGTGATAAATAGTTTTTCCATGGTTAGGTGCAGATTTTTATTCTCCCTGTCTCATGCTTGCAGAGCCGAGTAGAGCGTGCCCTGTTTAGAGACTCTCATCTCCTTTTTTCACGATCCACTGCAACCACCTATTTTGGGCAAAAGATACCAACCAGAAAAAAAAAGATATTAAAAGAAAAAAAAAAGCAGCAAGCACAACCTATTTATCTCAAGGACAAGAGCAGACTCAGTCCCCTGAGGCCATGAAGCAATGCCGTTTACCCAGGTACAGTTTCTGGTTATGATCGTTATCTTTCTTACCCTCCCCGCTAGGACGTGGAAGCTTTGTGGCACATATTTCTCATGGGTTAGAGTATTTACGTCAGCTCTAACGTTGAAGAGAGACGAGTAAAATGACGTGGCCAACTTGGAAAAGAAACTCAGACCACATGCCGTGAGTTCGGAAGGCAGCAGAGGACAGCTCAGCAGATGCACCACAGGAAAAGGCAAGAGGAGTGTCTGCGGTGCAACATGCTCCTTTTTAAACTCATGGGGTGACAGGGGCACACCAGCACCCTGCTCCTCACCGCTCCCCCCATCCTCCCAAGATAGACACAATGACTTTCACCAGCACTCTACACCAGTTCACCCAGATAACCTGAGGGCACCCCCAGCATGAGGGCAGCTGGGTAGGAAACCTTGCGGTCACTAGCACTGCTCAAGCAGGGAGCACTCAGGCTGTGCATCCGGGGTGCTGAGAGAAGTCAGGTTTTTCCAACCTACACAAGAACTAAAACATGCTAGGGGTGTTTTCTAACCCCTAGCATCTCACTTTCCTACCCTATATCCAAGCTAAAAGCTGTTAGCAAAGCCTGAAAGTGTTTACTCTTTATTGTAAAGGAGATTTCTAATTTTTCCCATAGCAGGACTTTTATTCACTTCTCTTTTTTCAGTGCTGAACTAGTGGGGGTGGAGAGAAAAGAAATAGGAACTGAGCAGCTGCACATGTAAAGTCAGGTAAAGTTAGAAACTAGTCCTGAGGGATCTTGTGAAGAAAAAATCCCCTAGATGCTCTAGTCTTTTGTGGATAAAGACAAGTACGTACCATGATTAAACTAATCCATCCTCTGATAACATTTTAATGCATAAGGCATCTGCATGGTTCAGACCAAATGCAGCTTTCCATAAGTACCAGCTCTGCTCAACATGTTCCCAAACTACAGCACAATACTAATAATATCCTCAACAGTTTCACTACTACCCCAAAAAGCTCTGATTAATGAGAAAAAGTTACTTTAACCTGTGTATTGTTCTGTGCTTTTAGTGCTTGAGAAAAGCTGCAGGCTCTTCATTTTTCACTTTATCTAGAAAATTCTAAACACTAAATGTTTACATAATGAGAGCTGTGTCTAGACTATGTAAAGCTGATTTTTTAAATTATGCAGCAATTTATGTATTATATTTCCAGCACTGGCAAAAAAGGTGTCCATTTGCCAACAGGGAATTAATTCTTCCTTTTTATCCCTAAAATCCTGTACTAGTATCTGTGGTGGTCACTCAAGTAATGTTCTAAATCATTCTATACAATTCACATACATGAAGAAATTAATCACTAAGTATGCTTTACTTAGGTCCTTAAGTTAACGTGTTTGGACAAATGTAAGCACTTAAGTCAGTTGCTAAAGCACAAGACTCTTTCACCAGTTCTGCCATTATTTCAACATCATCACATGAGTAATTTGCAAGCAGAGTTTATTTCTCTGTTTATCAAGAGTAGCTTTCCTTAAACCCCTTTTTCTGAGAAGTGTGCTGCTTGAGAGCATCCTTATATCCACATATTAAAATAGGAGTAACTGGATACCAGACTTCTGAGTTCCTGTGGGATTTTTTTTTTTTTTTTGTGTGGCAAGGATCAACAAAGCAAAGAACCAAACAAAACCTCAATAAAAATAAAACTAAAATAATAATAAAAAAAACCCCAAACACTAACTAAAACCTGCACACAATCATACACCCATAATACAGATTCTTCTCATGCTGATTTTAGGGAAAAATATTCTGGTGTAAGTGGCAAGTAATTGTCCACCAGTGATGAAAAAAACTCCTTATTTGCTTTTAAGAAACGTTATTGACACACCTTGAAAAAAAAAAATCCCTTTGAAAAAACGTGCTATTAAGGGACAAGAAATATCAACAATATCAGTTACTAGACCATTTCAGATTGTCACTTGGGGAAAAATAAAACAAACCAGCAGCTGCCAGCGCTGGCAGTGGCAGGAAGTTCGCCTCCAGCGCCCCTCCAGGGCGGTGTTCCAGTGCCTCCCTCCTGCCCCGCAGCGCCGCGGACAGCGCAGGTGCTGCAGATCAGACGACT
>NW_010394947.1:0-21696 GCF_000710305.1 Buceros rhinoceros silvestris
GGCGCCCCGGTTTTGTATTTGCCGCGGTTGTTTTCCCTGCACCATGTGGCCACCACCATCTTTGAACTGCTGCGGTTTTACTCTCCGTCCTGCGGTTTTAACCCTCGCCTTTCCATTTCCTACAAAACCCTCAATATCTTACTGGGGGGTTTTTTGTATTTAATATATTTCTGTTTGTTGTGTTATTAAAGTTTGTTTCAGTTTTTTCCAAAAAGCATTTCAGAGGTCTCACGAATTCTTTTCTCCCTTCCCCTATTTCTGCGGGAATAGGGGAAGGTATTATCGTTACCAGACCTTGGCTCAACCTCGGCCAAACCGGTGACAAACATTTTGCAATGCTGGGTCCTTAGAGGAAAGCCCCAAACAAATCAAGATAAGGCAAAAGAGGCCCAGCCTCTGCTGAAGCAGAGCCCTGAGCCTCCTCTGTCCCTGCTGCAGCAGACAGTGAGCTGCACACTTGCCAGGCAGGAGTGACCTGGCACAGCTGGAACTGGTGCCTCCTGGCAATGCCTAATGCTTGCAATACTAACAACTTGATGGCAACTACCCTCTACCAACAAGCAGTATTAATGTTTTTCTACAGATTTCGCAGCAATGCTCGTATTCTGGGACCAGATGTTTATGCCAGGTGGTCCTGAAGGCCAGAGGAGGGGAAGGGGGTCCCAGGGCTGACACATCCACACAATGCAAACAAGTACCAGGTGGCACCAGGTCTTTGACTCCAGAATGAAACCTGAGCGAGGACCACAAGACATTTAAGATGATAACAACCACCATGTGGGTTTAGGGTAGCCTCAAAGCCTCTCTCCACCATGTCCAAGAGGAAAAGCATACAAAGGGATACAGCCTGTAGGCTTTCCCTTAGCGCAGCCCCTCAACACTGTGAAATATCTGAGTTACTGGGGATCTCTGGACTATCCTTCTCAAAAAAACCTAAGGGATTTCTCTTGTAGGAATTTGTCTGAACTTTCTCTCAAACTCACTTGCCATGCGGCATTGAATTCCACATGTTGGTTGAGCATGGTGTGGAAAAACAAATACTCTGTAATTTTGTTTGCATTAAATATCTGATAATTTCACCACATGATCCTTACAGTGTGCGAATAGTGACTAACATTTTCTCATTTATCACCTCCATATCAGTCATTGATTTAAACATCCTTGTCTTGATGCTTCTCAGCTGACAAGCGCTTTTCTGTTCAATTTTTTTTACATCTGGAAGCAATTCTCAAAACACAGCTTACACAAAATCCAATTTTCCTAATATCAGTCTTTAAGACAATTTTGCATTGTCCTTGTTAATTAACTTGCCAGGATGACATGCCACATTTCCAGAAAACTCTTTTTTGCACAAATTCAAAATACAGTAACATACACAGCTGACTATCTTTCACCTGTGGCTGAATAAAAGCATTGAAAAATAGCCAAAATCACAACAACAAAATTAATGTTTTATAAAGGAAAAAATGTTATAGAAGATTGCATCTTTTACCAGCCGGGGGGGGTTGGGGGGGGAGAAAGCAAAGAAATATCACTTCAAGGTTTTGTAGAAGAGTCTAATTTGAAGGAACTACGTATAGATGCTGCATATTATGTGAATTTGCCTTCTTATGACATACAAAGGCTTCCTTTGAGACCTTTTATAGTCAAAGAAGGAAGAAAGAGAGGGGCTTTCATAAACAGTTATGATAAAAGCTGCTGTCATTATTACAGCTCATCAGAAAGAGAGAAGGAAATGGTGAGATGCTGTTCATCACTTTGAGAAATGCTCACAAACGCTCCTAGTTATGTAGGACTAGCTGCAGTATTTATGAAGTGGGATATGTTGTCAGAAAAATGCAACTTTTCCTCTTTGCGGGTGGTTTACAAACGTATCCCCGTTTCTGCCAGCGTATTTGCTATTTCCAAAAATTCCTTCAAATACCCCCTTCAAACCAGTAAGAAACAATGCATTTCTATTTAAGAATAAATGTAATTTCCCTGAAATGTTGTTGGGGTTTTATTTGTATACCTGGGATGTGAAGTTTTCAGCTTGTAGGCTGTATGCAAACAGGTCAGTTTAAGTGGGTTATTTTCATTGTATTGAGGTCATTGATCACACTATTTTTTCTACTGGATGGCTGTAGGCATGAAAACCAAGCTTTTAGATGTGGGAAAACAGACCAGAACTGATGAACTATTGGCAATGAATATAAATAATACATAGCAAATAGAAAATATCTGTCCATCATAGAATTTCAGGTTATGTTTTATTTTTGGTGGTTTAAAGGGGATAGTGGCACCCTGGCTACCTTCACTGATTGTTTTACTCATAAAAATGCGGGTTTTTTTCAGAAAGGAAAACGAAGAAAATCTTTACAAATGAATGTCTGTAGACATCTGTAGACAATACAGATACAGAACAAATGTCATGTGAAAAATTGTGTCTACAGATGCTGCTTTGTGGCCAAGTTCTTTTGACTCCCACTGCAGACAGCCATCAGAGTTAATCCTTTGCATGGTGTAACAGTCCCCTTACAATGTAGAGATCCTCTAGAAATGTAATGCTGGAGTAGCTTTATCTAAATATATATATATATAAACACTAGAAATAATTCATTTGGAGCTTATTATAACTTCTGATTTGTATTAAGATGTTTTCCCATTAGTCCGTACTAGCGGTGTTAACCAGCCAAACAAAATACCAGTCCTTGTGGGAGTGTTCATATCCCAGGCATATGGCACAGCAGCATTAGCCTCTGTATGGCTGCTTTGGGTGGTCGTTGCGAGGAAGGGGAGGGGGGGAGGAGATGGTAGGCCAGCTGCTTGCCCTTGTCCACGCATGAATGGCTGCTTTGGGTGGTCGTTGCGAGGAAGGGGAGGGAGGTAGGAGATGGTAGGCCAGCTGCTTGCCCTTGTCCACGCATGAAGTCCATGCACCAGCTGCTGGATGTGGCCTGGGAGCGCCATGCAGGGTTTGCCTGCTGTGAGCAGGCATACAGTGCTACCCCAGGGAGTGCACAAGCCACAGTGGTACTGTGGTACAGGCCAGAAGGTTTTAAAAATTAATTGTCTGCACTCCAAAATCACCATGCTCTGCATATTGACCATATAACGTGGACATCTAAGTCAAGAGCTGAGGCCCAGAAGAGCTGATGCCTGTGCAGATGCTGCTGTTTGCACAGGGTTTTGCTGTGTTATCCACTATCTGGTGTTAATGTCATCCCAGTCATCCCAGATGTTAGCTGAATGAACTCACACCATCTGAACACATCTTGGGCCACGAAATCTCCTGCATTTAGACCAGATGTATGGATGTATGTAAAGCAGTCTCACCACCTCTTTTAATTCTTTCTCCTAGCACTAGTCTGCAGTCAGGCTGGAGACATGCAAAATCAGGGGCCTCATCATTTCTCATATCAGGGATAGAAAGTGATCGGTAGCTGCCAATTCAACAGTATACCTTGAAACATCACCACCATCACACTCATCTCCTTTTAGATGGCAGCTGATGCCAAGAGTCAAAACGAATCCTTCGTTAACACAGCATAATTTCTTATCTCCCCATTCCTCAAGGGTAAAGGCAGAGAGCATCCTGATCTCCTGCATTCAGTTATGTCCGTAACTCCCAAGCATAGAAATACTTTGCTACTTCTTAAGTCATAAGGTGCTCAACCAGTGCAGTGGGACCAGAGGAGATAGCAAAAGAGCTCCAGCTCCCGTGATGAAACATCTTTGTACATACAGACGCTGCTCCTCAGCTTTGTCCCATGAATTCAGGTTCGTAAGTAACTGCCATTCTTCTTGTGACAGTCTCTCCCTCCTACACTAACATCAGAGGAAGGATGGATTTTCTGTTTCGTTAAGTTTAGAAGAATTTCCACCTATCAATCTCCATCACATGCCTCAGAAGCTGGCTGCTAATACCTAATAAAACCTTTCTGTGTCTAGGTATGGTTGCAGCTTTTGTGTTATATACAACGCATTTTCCTCATTAACACTTTAATTTAACTCCCATTACAGATTTGCTTTATCTACTTCCTAATAGAACACTGTCTAAAGCATATCTCAGTATACTTTGAAAATAATATAAAAAGGCTGCAGGCTCTAATCCTGAGAGCCCAAGGAAGTGTCTCTGATGCCGACTTCAATAAGCATTTTGGAACTGGAGATCACAAGTCTTAATACACCCCCTTCCATTAAAACAGCTTCTCAAGGTTTTAAGAGTTACCCAAGCCTGGGTTACTTGCTGAAAAGTAACCCACATTTAAAAAAGGACACTTTCTTCCTGCAGAAGGACCTGCCTTTAATTTGCACTCTAGCATTCTTCAGAGCAGAGGGTGGTGCTATTTAAATGAGCTTAATTCTGCTAGGATAATGAATTGATATTCTTCTGAACAAATATCTTTACTACACTTTGTCACGGAGCCACTCTGAATTTTCTGTTGATGCAACCAGATAGAATTGAACTGGAAAAAGCTGACATTTCCAAACGTGTCCAAGTAGGAAATGATTCAGTGGTTCCAAGGAGTGGAGCCAACTGTGAAAGACCATTTGCAACCTGATAAATCTGGAACTCTAAGCCACCCTTTTGTTTTATGAGCTTCTAATCTTTCTATTTTAATGTGTGGTGCTTTCTTTTCCATAGGAAGATTTTGATCATATGCTGGTTTCTTCTGCATTTGCTGGGAAGAATTTGCATTGTAACTTTCTAGGGAACTCATCACAAGAGTAGCCAGTGGTCCCTGCCCTCTGTAAATCCCACTTACGCTGCAAGCCCAGGACAAGCTAGCAATGTATGGTGAGGCATACATCTAAAGAACATAGTTAGCGACTGAGACGTTGCCATCTCGATGATGAGACTTTGACCTTGAATTCAAAATACTAATTTGCATTTGTCACAAAAGTGGTCATTGAGGTATGCGAGTCGTGCAGGCTCATTTTATAACAGCCTATTTTGCAGCATATTGAAGTAGGGTATGTCCTGGGAGAACAATCAAAAGCTTGTTTTACCTAATAAGGAGACTGCTGAGGCACATGAATAACCACACCATTTTCCAATACATTTCACATTGATTAAATTTCGATCATTTTTTATGAAAAAGGTTGTGGTTATCTTTGAGTCAGGTTAATTGATCCACTGCTTGACTTTAAACAGAGAACTACTGTCGCTGGGCAGATGTGCACAGGCACTCAGAAGACCAGGGCTCCCATCAACACTGAATGACACTATCCTCTTCAGTCTTCCTCTTGTACCCCTTGCTTGCTTCTGGCTACAGAAATACTGACTTCCCTTGTTCATTTGATACTTGAGATATTTTCATCTAAGAACTTATGTATCTGCCCTGCAGAAGTTCAAGTTTCATAAAATAAAGAATGAAGTTTGATTTTATTTTTCTAATTCCTTTTCTATACAGTCTACAGATTTCTCTCAGTCAGGCGCTTTGTGGTATAGAAGCTGAAGATGTGTTTGCCAGGCTGGCTGAAGAAAAGGCTGAGCTGTTTGCTCCTCACGTGGTTTTCTGTTGTGACTCTGTCCATGAAGCCTCTTCCATAAACTACCAATATTAATATTAAATACTTAGTCTTCTCTCTGACATCTGCACATCACTCTTAGCTTCCCCATTATATATAAATAATCCCAGTTTTTGGTCTGTCATCTAAAAGTCAATAGTGTTTTTTTCCTCTTTAAATTGATGCTGAACTGCCAAAAAGAACCTATCATTCTCCTTTTGCAGCATGCTGGTAATTTAGAGTGGCACTGAGATATTAATTAATGGCCTGTTACTGAAGTCTAGAGCTCAAATCCTTTATTTCAATAGTATATAAGCATTTCTGCTTTTGAACCATATTTTACACTTAAATATCTAAGTCCCCCTCTTGGATTCTGAGCTTTCCATGCTAGCAACCATGCCATCAGTCCTAGCTGTTTGCATGAGGTAGGAGGAGTGACATTCATTCTTACTAAGTACCGTGTTTCTTTTTGACATAACAGAGGCTCCGTAGAGCTCTTGTAAAGCCTGTTCTTTTGCCCCTTGAACTCCCTTTTTGTAATTATAGCATTAGTGACACACAATCAGAACATGATCAGATCGACAAATTCAGGAAGGACATTCTCACTCACACTCTGACTTATTTCTGATTTGACCTAAAACCCCATCTTTATTTTTCAGGAACTTTGCAGTGCTACAGTAACAATTTCTATAACATCATCCTACCACATCTTGCTGAGCTAGGACTACTGGGTAGCTGGGTGAGAAAAATCTCAAATAAATTCAGCAATGGCTACAGCAGCTGATTCTGAAAACTGATCTGGGAACACTTCCACCCAGCTCCTGTGTACAATTAGGATATGCATTAGTGAGGAATGTAAACACGAAATAAAGCACGGATCCTCTTGGACAACACAGGTAAGCAAATATCCCAAAGCTATTATAAGAAAATAATGGAGACTATAATATGTAATATAAATAATAAGACTCAACATCAGCATTGACTCACATCAAGCAACTTCTCTTCCCTTTGATTATTTCTAGTGTTGCTATGCTTGGTTAGGTGCATGTTAGTGGTGCTAGGCACCACATTCCTGAGAAAGTAATTCACGCTTCTAGGACACGCAGTCAAGCTCATGTCACTTACCTTTTCCTACTCCACTGCCTGGATCTCCGCAGTACCCAAGAGAGCACTGCTGTGTAGGAGGATGGAACTGTGGCCACACTGCTGTTCGGAGGGAGGAGGAAAGGCACCCATGACATGGCTGCAGGAACCTCACCCAAGGATTTGCACAGTCCCTTCCTTGCTGTTCCCCACAGCATGGCATATGAGCACTGCAACTCTCTACCTAATACTTATGTATGCCAGCCAGGTCAGATGGCCACACACAGAGATCCTTTTCAGGGCAGTAGTGAAGGATGTTGAACCCTCACACTTGAGACCTCCTGGCCTGTGCGGGTAGAAAGGTTGCAGCACCATATTGACAGCACAGGCAGCAGCCAGGGCAGGATTCCATACATTCTTTCTTAACATGAAAGGTGCTGTATAAATGTCAGTCATCGTGTTTGCTGTTGGCAGAGGATTTAGGTGACTCATTTTATCACCAAGGCTATTCCTAGAAAAAGGAAATATAAGTGCCTTAGAAAGGGAGAAGGTCTCCTAGACAAGAAATCTTATAGTCTTTATAAGGGTGCCTTAGGTATCTCAGTTAGTACCAATGAAATCCTGAGTGATTAATGATCAGAGGAAATAGCAACGGGTTTATGTTACTCGTGCAGTATCATCACCTCAGGACCCGGCAGGGGTATCACACATCTGAGCTGCCAGAGATACAGGCACAGGCGACCAACGTTTCCCAGAGTTGTGCGTCTTTTAACCGTTTACTAGTGGTTAAAAGCTGAATGAGAAATCCTTCAACATCCTAAATAAGAGAACTCTGGAACGAATACTGCTTTGTCTCCTGTGAGTACTAATTCACCTGCTACCAAACTTTTTCCTGCCCACAGGAATGACTTCCTCTCAGCTGTATTGCTATATATTGTTAGAAAAGTTGAGAGAGGGTGCATCTGTGCTAGCATTTTATACTCAGACAGTATGTTTTTCAAGTCAGTCACCCTACCAACCCTATTTTTGTTTGCTTTGTGGAGTGATCGCAGGGTGCACAAGCTGGATTGCTTTCAGATTAAATTAAACCAGGACACATGCTTCTGGACTGTACCTAATGTGCTCCAACCACTCTCAAGGAATTAGTAACCTCCTCCATCCCCCTCCATACACTCTCCCCACCCCCCCACCCTGCCCTGAATGGTGTGGACATTGGATCCTCAGTGCCAACTGTTTCACTCCACAGATCTACTCCTATTGCAGGGCACTACTTGCCAGTGTGGGTGTCCATTCAGACACCCAGCCAGACTCATGCTGATTTATGCCTCTGCTGATCTAGTAGCAGTACGGGGTCTCTGCTGCTTCCGATTCAGTTGGAGCATGTCAGCTGACACATCTTCACCCTTGCCGGCTGTAAACTTCAAAATCTGCAGACTAAACTCACAGATTGGATGTCAGGGTGTCCACGCATTCCTTCTCATATACACACACACACACCCCCCAACCTCCAGCTCCTTCCTTCATGATTCCCCATAACCTTTTCTTATCATTTCTTTACACTGGTAGCTGCACTCAACTCTATTCCTTCCTGAGATGTAATTTGAAATTATACAATGCACCTAAAGAACCTAAAATCCATTGAGTTAGTAGGCTTGAGAGAGGGCATTTTTACACCAGAAGGCATTCTGGTTATTATTCAACAATTATTTCACCCATTTCAGTTACTCTGCATACTGTCGATATGTTCCTACCTTCTCTGCATTTTCATTTTCCCTAGAATGAACAGATTCAGGAATAGATGGCTTCCTGAAATCTTAGGACTGGCCAAAAGCCCATATTCAAAAATTCCTCTATTTCAGACAGAAAAAAAGCCATCAATGTAATATATGGTCTTGAAAACTCAGCTATAAGCACCTGTTCATCTCTTCTTAGATGAAGTTCAGTTGGGTGCATCTTGCTTCTAAAATTGTCCTGACACTACTGGGAATGTTGGCTCAGGGTGAAGGAAATGAGAAAACCCAGCAGCTCTGCCAAACTCAGTGCTACGAATGCTGAACGTACTGTGAGCAGAGAGAAGACTTGTTATCCACCTCATGGTGACCGGCAAATTTGACTGTCATATTTCATCTTCCATGACATTATATTCAGACAAAGGTGGGATGCATCAGAAAGAATATTAATGTCTTCACCCGGGTCTCCTATCAGTAAGTAATAGGAGGTCTTAACTGAGGGGTTTCTATTTTTCATGAATGAGGACAAGGTTTTCAGATGTGAGCAAGTTGTGGTCACTACAATGAGAACGGAGTTTTGCTGTCAAGTCAGACCTCCATGCTGCTGCCAATTCTCTGCTGCTGCCAGTTCTCTACTGCTGCTGCCCCTCAAAATAGCCTTCAGTTAAGGAGGTGCTAAAAAGACAATGACATGAAGACAAAAAGAGAGTAATGTGCTAAACAGTTAACATTTTAAAAGTATGCGCATTGAGTCAGAGCAAAAATCCCTGACCCACAGTACTTTAACCCCAGGTTCTTCTGAGATGATTGCCAGTGTCAAAAAACAAGGCAAGAACTTTCTTCTTGATGAAGAAAGCTCTTAGGTGCTTTAGAAGGCACCTGACATATTCTTACTTCCCTTGACAAAACCCAGTTTTAAAACCCAAACAACTAAACAAGTAAGACAATACAGATGTGAAGCTGTTTATTCAACGGGAGAGAGGGTTATCTGCTTGAAGCCTATAACCCAAACCCAGGTCTGTCTGCAAAAAGTCTGTAAATTCAGACATCATCAAAAGTTGTTGTCAACTTCACAGAACTGTGGCATCTGGTTTTCAATGAACTCTTGGCTTGATGAAAAAAATTTTTGCTCCTCATACTCAAAAACTAAACTTTTTTTTCATTTCAAAGTTCGCTTCTGAAGTGAGTGGCTGGAGACTCTCCAACAGAAATTGGTGCAGTTTCATCAATGTCATGGGAAGATCTAACCCTCTGCTTCAGTAGGCTGGAGAACAGGGCATGAGAAGAGTCCTAACGGAAAAATGTGGCTTCCCTACGAGACTGGTAAACAAACCCTGTTTGTTCAGGTTTTATTATAGAACAGCACAGCCACATGAAAGATGCACACATCTTTGCTTTGTGCATTGATCTACCAGTTGAGAAAGGGTTCAGATGCGGTCAGAAGGAAGAGCAGGTTGGTTTCAAAAGCACTCTTGCTTTTGTTGTCTTAATTCACTATTCTTAGATCCACTCGGGGCACAGAGCCTTTCAAGTCACTTTTCTTATTTACTGTCATTTGCTGATCATCCCAGCTCCTCCACTCTCACTCACTCTCAGGTACCTCCTCCTCCTGCTGCTATCGTGTCAGTGACTGGGGAAAAAAAGACGAGAAGCAAAGCAGCCCTGTTTCCCAGATATGTTCTGCTCCGTATTTGACCTATAGAGGCTGCCTTTCACATAATTAATTTGCTTCATCTCCTGTTGCCAGTTATGCCTGCAGAGCTTTTGGTAGGTCCCTGTCTCTCCCGCTCAACATGGTACACTTTCCAAAACAGCTGTGATTCTTAACTGGGACAATAACCGATATCCTCTTTCATCCCTATTGGTTCTTTCATCCCTATCGGTTCTTTCATCCCTATTGTCTCAAGACTTTCAAAAACAACCTTTCCAATAGTGACTTACTGCTGCTAACACCACACTAGTTACTAGTCACACTAGTCAGATTCATCCTGCAAATGAAGAAGAGCACAGTTTGGGAGCAGCTACGAGGGTAGCAGTGCAATTTTTCTGGAGTTAATGTTGAGTTGTGGGGCTTAATTCCATCTTGCACACATGTATCCACTCCTCACCAGAATTTTGAAGAATCAATCTGCAGAAGCACGGATTCTCTTCACAATCACCTTACAGCTCAATTTCTACTGCTTTCTTTTCCAGCTAGTATTTTTACAAAAAACTTCTGAGAAAGGTTTCGTATTTTACAACTATCATATTATTTCTTCTGTCAATAGCTGAAATAATTATCTATACCTTTTCTAGTACAGAGGTCTATATTACCGTTCTTCAGTGTCCAAAGCATTTCTTTAGTATATTTCTGACTTAACCTGATCAAGTGAGCATTTTTCCTGGAGAGCAAGTGGTTATAGGCTGTGTGTGCCATGCACATGAGGACAGGGGGTCTGTGACAGAGACTGAAACATGCTGGTTTGGAGTGATCCTGACAGAGCTAGCTGATGTGCAGGCAGGCTGAGAGTGGGCGACATGGATTCCTCTCCCTCCTTCGTGTACTGTTTCTTCCTATTGTTCTTATTTTTACCTTTTGTTGTAATGATGACTCACTGTGCTTAAAAGCTGTAAATCTGAATTCTCCAAAAGCTCCCAAATCAAATACAAATACTAGTCCTTAATGCAACGAGTGAGAAAATAAACAAAACAGATTCAAAACCACAGAGAATGCTTTAGAAAAAGAAAGAAGTAGTGAATAAAGTGTTTCATGGAGAGGCAGTTAAAACTGCAAGGAAGGTGACATTTGCCACAAATGTATCAGACAAGGGGAAAAAAGCTCAAGGACCATTCCATTTTTTGGAATGCAAAAGGAAAGAAAGATGGCCCCCAAGTGAGTATTTTCAAAAATATTGCTAGGAGACAGGTCCCACATTTTTGTCCATTCAGGTTTGTATAGGGAACTGTTGAAGTCTGATCCAGTAATCCAGCAGCATGAAAGATACTAAAGGGTTAAGCACATCTAAGAGAAACAAAATACCGTTGAAAGTTATCAGCTTTAAAAGAGAAACCAATCAGAGGGGAAAAACTTCTGAGCCATGTATAGCAGATCTGCAACTTGTCTTAACTCAAAATACATCGTATATTGTTATCATAATCACTGTGTCAGAATAAATTGTAATAGGGATCAGATATCAAAATCAAGCGCAAAAAAAAAAACCTAATCAACAGTCTTGATTTAACCTGTGAGGCAGCAGAGATTATTTAGCAAAACATTAACAAAACCGAACCAGATCTGATTGCAAGAGTTAGAAGGAACAGAAGACACTATTGCAGTATGGAGGGTAACCAAACCTCACTGAAGGACAGAGGAAAATTAAGAAACTCCAGGATTTTTACAGGCCAAAGTCTGAAAATCATAGTCAGAGTCAATGTGCACCTGCAGCAATCTGAAAGATCATGCAAGATCTGTGTGTTTTAAGCATCTAGACTTTGGCCAGAACTGTTTTATTTGTAGGAAAAAAGATTTTGTAAAAGCTTGCAGAGCAGGATTTAATGTACCTAAAGAACCAACAAGTCATTCACAGTCTACACAGTGAGAAAGAAATTTTCAAAAGGGAATGGTGTGCGCAGACCATCACCCTGAATAATGGAACCCGTTAAAGTGGAAGTTTTTATCAGCTTCATACTGGCTTTTGAGCTAATCTGAGATCTCAAAGAGAAAACTTTGTACTGCTCAGTTCAGACATGCTGGGCACAGGGGGAATGGCTGCCATGGTGGGTGTTTAAGAGCTCCAAGTAAAAGCACAGTAGTATCTTGAAAATTCACTTTTATGAAATGGAGTACTTGAATTCTACGGTGGAAAACAGGTCAAATTCCCAGGCTCATTAAAAAGAAAAAAGTCCATGAAGACAGAAAGCAAATGCACAGATAAAAAAAAAGATGGACACAATAAAGGTCTAGAAATGGCAGACAAAAAGTTTAATTCTGAGAAAGCAGACAAAGGACAGAAATAAAATAAAAAAATACCATTACCATTAAAAATGCAAAGACAAGTGTCTAGTGTTTTATGCATTAGTGTTCAATATAGTGTGAAATGAACTTATTTATGCTAAACATATGTATACTGCCTCTGGATTATTGTTCCCACTGCTTAGAAATAGCACTGTGACAATGTAAGACATGTAATCTCATACTTATCTACTGGCCTCCACACACCACTTATGCTAATGATAAATAATACACCACCACATGATTATGATCATTTCAGATGCTTTTCAAAATTGCATAAGCCACAGTCTAAAGCCTTTGTGGAAAAAATACCAAAATTGCCAAAAGGACACTTGAAAAGACTGAAAGGTATAGTCCTACCAGATCGTAGAGCAGTACCTGTGGGACTGTGGTGTCTTGTTTGACCAACAGACACTACCTCCTTAACTAGTGTTAAAAGCAGGGCACTAAAAATCCTTAAAATACAGTGAAAAAAACCGAATCAAACAGAATACGTATATGACAAAATACATATGATCCAAAGACTTTATAATCATGGGAAGATTCATTTTTGTACCGGTATAACAGTGAGTAACCTCTTGTGATGCTATTTCTTACCCCAGCATGGTGATTTCTGAATAACAAAAGACACAGCTAGGAAAAGAAACCAGGTTGTTTTCTTTCAGAGATAAAGAAGAAAGAAGAGGTATGATCAAACCATGGGAACTCAAGCAGAAGGGCTGAGAAGTTGGTCAATAGGACGGGCCAGAGACTAAAGAATGAGCAGGGAATGACGAGAGCATGCCAGGGACTAATGCCCACAAGACGCTCTGAATACCCACCCAAGACTTAACTCACAAGACCGAGGAGGTTTAAGTTACTAGTCGCGGTAGTGACAGGCACATCCTGATTTTTAGCAGTTGTTCAGGTTGGTTATAAGCAGCCTGACAAGTGGGGGGACACAGGTTCTCTCCTATGGACATTTCCGCCTGGATGCTGATTGCCTTCCACACCAAATTCATGTTGTGCATCTTGCAGAATTTCCACTGCAGACCTCCTGTGATAAACTACTTGGAAGAACAGCCTTTCTATACCTTTTTCTCTTGTTAAGAAGTTTAAGTATACTCATTAAGTATAGCATTTGGACAATATCCAGGCAGTGGAGATGACTTCTTTTCTGTTAGCTAAACAGAACTGCAGACAGTGCAATTTTCTTTAGACTTGTAAGTGTTTCAGAGGGATGCTAAGAGGATTTCACAGTAGGAAATCTGGGATTGCAGAAAAGGATGCTGCAGGTGAAGATATCTCTATTGTTTGCTCTAGTTTCTGAACAGTGTGTCCATCTTACCCTCTCAAATTCTCTTAGACCTTATTTGACTTCTAGAATTTAATGGTATTTACAACGTTATGAGCGATTAGGAATGACGTGCAGAACACTCTTAGCCTGGATTCCTACAGATTTTTATCCAACCAGCATTTCAACACAGACCAAGCTATTCCCTACTGCCTTTCTGCCTCAGCAGCCCCAGTTCCTGAAAGCCTTGCTTTCTTTCACATCCCCTAGGTATCAGCTAGAGAGGCAGCAGCGTGGAGTGGCTTGTCCAGAAACTGTTGGTGCTGGGAGGGCAGCTGGCATGTACACCCCAGTCCAGCCACCATAGAGCCAAACAGAGCAGGTACCTGGTACCTGCTGCCTTTTTTAACACTCACTTGGCTCTGCCTTCTCTATTCAAGCACCACTTTTCTAAAGAACTTTTAGACACACAATGTTTTTGAGACATTATGGCCTCTTTTTAATGTGGCTGAAATTCACAGTTGGGTTGGAAAGCCATTGGAAAGGGGGCAGGAACATGCATGAACTGAAAGTACACTCACTTTACATGCGTCACTCCTTAGGAAGCCTCTAAGAGATGCAGGAATTTCACCTGTCTCATAGACAAAACTTTCAAAAATATGGGATTGATTTCCCCCTTTAGAGATCACCTTCCATGTTTTCCTCCATTTGCTTTAAGTGGGGCTTTCAAGTCCTGGAGAGCAATCTGTATTGGAGGGTTTCTCAAGCTGAAGACGTTAGGCAAGCAGGGATGCAACCAGTGTTCTGCTGATGGGGCAGCCTATGAACCGTGCGGATGCAGGAGGCCTTTATCAGCGTACCCGCCGGAATATTGTTTGCAGAGCTAGGTACAGCACACTATCTTTACAGCCAAAGAGGCTAGAGTGGGATTCATCTCAGCTCTAATCAGATGTCTATGAAAGGTTAAATGAACTGAGGCCTCCAAGTGCCCGCTTATGTCTCCTGACTCTACAGGGAGACTTGGCTGCAAACATCTACAGCGTAAAAATCTAAAGTTAGGCGAAAGGAATCTCATCTCAGTGTCCAGCAAGTAACCTCCCTTTCCTTTACTTCCAAGCAGCAGTATTCTCAGAATACTGAAAAATTCTGTAATACCAAATCCCAGAAAAATACAGGTAAACATAAACAACATGGCAAGACATTTTTAAAGCACAGTCTTGTTACAAAATGCATGGGTGCCAAATAAATCTGTCATCTTGGTGACAAAGTTGTCAACATTATCTTGACAGGACACTATCATTCAGCTTGCGAATGCTGAAGTTCCAGTGGAGTAGGAGAACTACACTTCATTAAAATCTGTTTCTCAGTAAAACTTCTGCCAACACCATGAGCTGTCTCTGCAATTAAGAAAATGTAAAGTGATCCCCTGCAGGGAAGAGTACAGTAGCAATGAAGGGAACAGAGTCCAGCCCAACCCTAAGCCAGCAAATAATTTTCTTTTTACAGCTTCCCAGAAAGGACTTGGCAAGGGTCATGAGCTGACAACGGAGCACAGTAAATTGGTGAAGGCTTCATCCTGAACCTGCTCCTCTGTCAGGCTGAAATGCATTTCACTGAACTGTACTTCACAGAAATTATTTTATATTTATGTATGTACATATATATGATTGTGACTATATATGAATGCATGTATTTCCTTCAAAAATGAGTACTTTCTAACTAGGCTGAAGCTTGCAGCAGTCACTGCTGTAAAAAGTAGCCACTCCTGCCTCTGTGCCTCATGTAACGAGCATCACCAGCTAGTCACTGACACCACTCACCCTGGCAAACTCTGAGGTTCAGCTTCACGATGTGTTTTTCTGCTAGATTCTCATTATCACACATTCTGATCTGCCTGAGGCAGCTATTAAACCCCTTGTCAAGTCACAGCTTACATCCTGACTGTGAATCATACCTTCTTTTAGCCTAAATTACCTCTGCATTTCAATATTCTGAAATAGATACCGTGCAATTAAAACATTTTAAAAGCACTAGCACTTAAAGCAGTAACTCATTTCGTTGTTTTCTGTCAGAAAAGCTATTTGTCTGCAGATACTGTATTATTATCATTGGTTTTAGTGCCCCTTTAGTTTTATGTCCAATAAACAGAATCACTCCTTTGTGAAGACCATATAATGTTCTCAGTGTCAGAAGGGACTCACACAATGACAGAGGGGAAGAATTGACTTTGCCACAGCCTTAAACCAAGAAAGGACTAGTACAATGAAATGAGAGAGGCTGAATTTCTTTCAGCTTTCTAAAGAATGGCTGAGAGAGATGTAGTTTAGGAAACTTAAAGGAATATAGAAAAGAGAAATACACATTAATTATTTTATAAAGGGGCACATATCAGTTGGTGCAAACCAGCAGCTTAACTTTCATGGTACTACACCAATTGCCAGTAAATGACCATCTGGTACATTCCAAGTGTCAGAAAAATCTGGGGAACACGGCAGCCTTCTCAGTTCACCTCAGATACGCAACACCATTATTTATACTTTGGAAATAGCTTGTTTTTACCCTGTACCGTTGTTAAATCCCATGGTTCTACTCTCCAAACACTTCTTGCTGTCACTTCATCCTTTGTTTTCTGACGCTTTCCTGTCTGTCACAATATTAAGCCTTTTTCTAAGCTTTTGAGAACAAAATACTGTTCTTTCAGCCAGTCACACTTCCCAGAGGGCATAGCGGTAAAAAATGAGATGGGTGAACTATCAGAACAGGGATTATTTTAACTGCATCTACACTCCCAGACTGAAAGTGATGAACCACTGCAAGAGTCCAGATACACTGCACTGGCTGGGCTTCCTTTGCAGATCTGCCCCCTGAAACACAAGGGGGCTGGAGGCTACCCAAGGCTGAAGCCAAATCCTCTTGGCTCCTCTCTCCTGCAGAAGAGATCACTGCAGCAAAGGTGGATCTCAAATTGCTAGATTGCTAGCAAAACTCTCACTGCTTCATGGATTTCCAAAGGCTTCAGGTAAATGGCTCTGTAGGTGACTGAGACAGACCCTAGAAAATTTTCTCACTACAGAGCTGAGGCAAATTAGAGTTAATCTCCTGATGCAAAGAACAAATCAAATACTCCTTCAGAGGTATACAGTAAAAATGCAGCACAGCTGCCCACAGAAGGAGGTGTTAGCTAGTTCCCACTTCCAAGTTCTTTCCACTGTTCTCCAAATTTGAAGTCAAAGGCAACAGGAGAGAAAACAGATGCCATGATATGTCAGAAGATGCTTCCATCCTACTGCTTGTACTGGGAAGGAAAAGATTAATTCAGGGTACAAGATTACACGGTGTGACAGAGCGGAGTGAAGTTAATACAGTGGAATCTTGTGGAATGCGACTGTATTTTTCTCAAGTCTGGGCTTAATTAATTATTTCCCCCTTCTCCTTCAGGAACATTACCTCCTTTTTCTCCAGGGCAGAAGACCCAGGACATCTAAACTCTAGATTTAATGACCACATGGACACTGAGGACTGTTCCTTTCTGTCCCTTGTTCCCTGCAGCTACTCTCTACTTCCCCAGCTTGGCAAGCTTCACTCCGTACTGCTCCTTTCATGTCTTCTTTCAGCTGGTATCTCTAAAGCCTGCTCCTGGCAGCCGGCTGTCTCTCCACCTACTGACCCCATTCTGCTGAGGCTGCAGGCCTGTACAGCAGCTGTGTCAGTGTGGAAACCTCCACCGTTTGCTCACAGCTGGGGGAGGCAATATGGCTTCTCATTCACCTTCTTCCACCTGGCTCCCTACACAGGCATCCTCCGTCTCAGGACTTGTGAGTTAACCAGGAATTTCCTAGGAAAATAATGTGGGTTTTAGATAACATTGCCTTTTCATAGTATCAGAATATTCAGGAAAACATTTAATCTATACCTGGCTTGGAAGAACTGGTTCCCTCCCTATTTCCAGCTCTGTTTTTCTACAATTCTTGTAGAAATGCTATTTCTAGCATTTGTCCAATTAAAAAGGTATCACCCTTTCCCATGGACTATATATTCAAATTTTGAACTATTCTTCTTATAAAACCCCTTTTAAGAGTCAAGTCTTCAAATCTGTGTGTGTCAGCATAACACCACTGAAGCACAGCAGCAGAATATCTGGTCCATGATCCACATCTCCAAACCTAGTGTGAACTGCAAACCTGCCCAGCCGTCATACTTTAAATCCTGATCTCTTAAAGGCTTTTCTAAATTGTCACATCCTTCCCATGCTCCCTCTCAAAATGTATTATTTGCAGATGAAATCTCTTGGTTAAGAGTATATCAAAGGAATAACAGCTATTTATCGCTCAGTGTATTCACATCGTAGTTATTTCTAAGTCTCCCATGGAAGAGGATGTGCAATGAGAAACAGCACGGGCTAGCCTGGGTAGTGCTCTGAGGGAATTTGCTATCATCGTGAGACCAGTAACAGTCTTCCTGTGGTTTCTAAGAAAGAAATCCTGAAATAACAGCTTGACTGCAGCATAGCTTGACTTTAAAGTATGCCTAATTATCTCATTCAATACACATCCATTACAGGTCTCTGAATTTCTAGTAAATAATGAAGTCATTTATCGCCTTCCTCCAATTTCAGGTTTCCAGGTTTCATTGTAGATCTCACAGCTTCGAAACTACACATTCCTTGGTTAAAAAAAACAAAACAAAACACACACACTTACCATGACCAAAACAAAAGTAACACCCTGTCTCAACTAGAAGAAATACTATTGGGCTCTGAATATTTTTGAGTACAACAGTCACAGCCTCCCAGGGAAATGTGAAATACACACTGAAGAAAGATAATCACCAGAAGGATGATACGTAGTGAGAGTATAAATAAGTAACAGAAATGTTAAAGCCCCCTGAAAGGTAGAAATCCTAGTATTCACACAAGGCACCTTGAAGGTTTAAGCATCACCTCTGAGGTGAAGCACATATAGTCATCTTAAAGCAAAAAAAGACCACCCTGAAGTGCCTTGGGAAAAGAGCTTATGACTGGCTTCTCAGCAAGCACTTACAAAAAAAACCTGCCATCCTTAAGCAAATTCCTGTCAAACTGTTTCACAGTCAGGAAACTAAGACCACAGTTAGTGACCAGTTTTGCTCTTCCTCTGAATTGTTGGTCTCACATTCATCCCATGATTGCCATGAAAGACTGCAGTAAGGAAGGACATAGCCCATATTTTAAGCATGCTGGCCCTCCTGCATGCCTCGTATTTCTTTTTCTTTTAGATTTTATTGTGTAATGAGATTTTGTAGAGCAGAGTTAATTGAAAAATACAGGCCATGCTGGAAAAGATGACATCAGAAAGATGGGAGACAGAACTAAATTAGCTACCAGAACTATTTACGGAGGGCACCCACACCCCTGAATACGTTTACTTCTGCTGTTTGAAACACTTACACTCTCTGGATGGAATCAGATCCGTCTAAAGTGTTACTTCTTCCAGTGAACTCTTGACATCTCAGAATTCAACTATATTAAAACATTGGAGGAAGGTGTTAATTCTTTTAACATGTAGAAAGCAGCACCTGCAAACTCCGCAATTGCAGGCACATAGTGTGCCCAGAGATGAGAAACAAGAGCAGATATATAAATGGTACCGCTCATCATTGAGGCACTTCTCATGTGTCTTCTCAATACCAAGTGCTAAATAGCAAACTTGTTCCAGTCACAAGCACAGCAGCCATCCAGGAGTGACTAACTCAGAAACACGCTTTCCTTTTCAGATCCCTAAACATCTAGCCTTACATACTACCCTCAGCACACAGCTAAAGCCACCCACTCTTCATCTAACACAAATGTTAGCTCTGTTCTCTGCTGGCTTTCTGTCTTCTGCACTCTCTGCCCCCTAATACTTTACACATCACTGAGTTATCTTCAACTTAATGCTTTTTAACAGCATAAGGATTGTAGCAAGTGCTCAAATGAGTCAGGGGAGTGAAACAAGAACTAACAAAAACCTGACGTTAATTTACAAGAGATCTTTTGATTGTTCCCTCTCTGCCAGTAGCCTGCACAGATCAGAAGGAAGCAAGACAAAAAGGAAATCACATTTAAATACTAGTGCATTGAAAAAGATAGCCTGAAGTAAAATAGTCACTTCAGACAGATGGTGAAACCACTTTATCTTACCTAGAAACATCTGCAGCTAAGAGTTAAAGGTAATGATCAAGGAAGTGGACTACAAACCTGCCATAAACTCAAGGAACTCACATATATACCAAACACTGACAAAAGGCCACTGACATCATATTCAGTAAGTAACGAACCAACCAACCAACCTGCAAAATCTGTTCACACATTAACAGGCAGTATTCAGGACGAAATCACATCCATAGAAAATATTAGTCTTTACTATTTTATCTTCATCCTGCAGTTACTGAAAGAATTAAGTTATTTCTAAAGAATGTAGCTGTTGCATCAATTCAGGAATATCATGATGCAGTGCTCTTCCAGCTGCGGACTGTGGACTACTGCTGTCCTGTAAAATAGCAGGGCTCTGAGACAGTGTGAAAATCATCTAGACCACACACTTTCCCACACAGCAAGAAAAATAGTGGGAAAATAATAATTTTAAAAGTAGCTTAATTTTGTTTTATGGCAAATAAAAAATATCACGGCAACATCGTCTAATACGTCTCTTAAGACAATCCTTTCTTTTCTGACCTGAGTTTCACATGACTGTAACACATTTCTATCAGTAATTACTTATGTCTGATTATTTTTTAAAAAGTCTTCTATATCAAATAGGAACACAGTGAAATTTATAACATAATAGACAACAGCAGACACTGCCCATGGATCAAACGGAGCTGCACAGGCAAACCTGAGATTTGAGCTACTCTTTCCATCTGTGAAAAATTAGTTTGTGCCTTTGCTTTCTTCTTGTTAACCCTAAGATATTGCCGTCTTTCTAAAGATTCAGTACCAGCACATTTAGTAACTGGGCACTGATCTCTTCCAACTCCATTTCAAGCACTGTATTATTGTAGTAAGCACAGAGAACAAAACAAATAAATAAATCCTCATATGATTTAAATTCTTATTTCTCCTTATGAGTATGAAAAGATTCAAAAGTGTTTCTATCATCTCATAAACTCTTAGATAAATTTTCTGTTAAGGAACTTCTAGAGAATTATTTGCAGGGTCTTTTTCTTCTTGAGAGACAGAACTTTTTGTTAAGAGTTAGCTGGACATGATGTAGACATTGAAAAGTGAAATCAATCAAGGCCCAGTCAGAGATAATCACAAAACATTCCTGACAAGAATTCCAGATTGTTATTCTCATCAACATCACCTCACTTCCAACGAAAACGGCAATAATATTACATACTTGGCTTTCAGTTGGCTGCAAGTGTTGGCTGCAAGAGGCACAACACTGCCTCTGTTACCAGGTGAATGCCAGTCGTAAGGGGCTTCCCAGACTTAATTTACACAATAAATTGGAATCTGCTGCTTTCAGTACTCAAATTTGTTTATTTCCTTCATGAGGTGAAGGTCTATTGTTACGCACTGCAAATTCATAGGTGATAAATTAAGAGGCACAAAAACTTGACTCTACACCCAGGGGTCTCTTCAGAGTGCAGAAGAGTGCTTGTCATGTGAAGCAGTACCCCCATCTAAATCTTTTTTTTGCTCATCATTTTCAGTTTGTTCTACTGAATCTGGAACAGCCACTTAAGGACAGGCAAAGTGCCATTTTATGAGCACGGTATGAGCACAGACCACTAAGAGACGACGTATGAAAATTGAAGTCGCTCAGTGACAGCAGCATTCCAAGCTAGGAATGTCCAAGCAGCTGAGAGGGATGATCTACCCTGCCTATTTTTAATGAGATGTGTCATTGGGCTGAAATTAATTTCAGAAATAAAAGATACTTCTGCAGATATGCAAAGAGAGTTTCTATAACTCTGAATTCAGATTAATATAATACAACAGTAGTGTAAGGCTGGAAATTTCCTAGTCTTTCGGCATGTTCCACGGGGAGCAGTGCTTGGTGCAGTCCCACTGTAAAGCTGGGAGGCAGGCAAGCCACCATGCAATGGCAACAGGCACGTTCTCTCCCCTAGGGACGAGGAGAGAGTCCCAGGGAAGCTAGTTT
>NW_010394947.1:21814-40689 GCF_000710305.1 Buceros rhinoceros silvestris
CTTTCCCTAGTAAATCCAGATTTACACAGAACAGAATATGTAAATGTCTGTGTCCTGTCACACTCCTGCTGAGATCAGTGGATATTATTCTACTAGCTTCTATAGAAATCCAAGTGGTTTAACATTGGTAGAGGGCCAGGACCAGTATATCCTGTCTTATAAATTCAGATCAGAAGACCACTTCTGAGACTTTCAGATTAGGAGATAATATGTCTCTATTATAATATATCTGACTAACAGGATTTAGCCTTTGAATGCAAGTAAACCTGTTTGGGATTACAACCACTTGATTCCTATTTCAAAAGAAGCAGGTGTGAACGCTCACATATTGCTTTATCATACTGTCAGGGCAACAAAAACCTCATTCTTGCAATGTCATGGTTAGTCATGTAGCAAAGGACAGCCACTGGATGTTCGCTGACTCCACCACCCTCGAAGGTTAATACCACAAAAAAGTCCAATTCCAAAACACCAAAATATCCACTATTGTAATACCTATTTCAGGACCACTGTAATGCAGTTGTCTCCAAACATGTTGACAGCTGTTACACATTCTCTTCCAATTCCCTGTATTTTTCCCCCTTGTTTGATAAACCAGTATTATTACTCAAACCTAACTCTTTTCAAATGGAATATATTTTAAGAAATATATTAAGGAAGGCTGGTTAATAGTAAATATGTCACAGAAGACCTCAAGATTAATTTGTAAAATAATAACAGATAAAAAGGTATAGTATTTGTATACAGACACCAATCCGGTGTAATATGCTGAACATTTGTATGAAGCAACCTCTACATGCTGAAAAAAAACAAAAACAAAAACAAAAAAACCCCCCAACAAATCAAATAGAACATGGTTTAGAACATGTCTTTTAATTGATAATGAATTTCTACACTGCTACAGTATTAATGATCTCTAAAACAAATATCCAAATCTATATAGCTCAACAAATCTTTCAATATTTGCAAATAAATAAGTTATTAAAAGTATCGTACTGTGTTGTATTCCTGTCTGTGTAAACTGCTAATAACAATGCATTTCAGAAAAAAATAACAATAATGAGCAGCTGCAGCACATTTACATTATTAATAATCTTTAAGGACAATTTATACACGATACACTTAGATAAGTATTTCTGTACTTACACTTTTACAAAGCCATCAACAGAAAGGACATAAAATACATTCAAGACTGAACAGAGAGGCAAGAGAGCTGTGAATAAAAAGACAACATATTTCAATTGATACAACATGACACAGTAAGTATTCTACATTTTAGAACTCAAAAGCCACCACAGGCCTGAACTTGACAGCAAGTTCCTATGAGGAGGCTAGAGTTACCCAGCATCCAGGTTCCCCACAGTCTGTCTTGGCACAGCCTTAAGTTCACTTGTCAGACTCACTCACTTTTGTGACGTGAGAGTTCACAAGACAGGTCTCAATCTGGTAATTCATAAGGATGAATCGCCTACTGACATCTGTAAAGCCTCCAGTCCCACTGAAGGCACTCAAGACCCCTAGAATGGCATCAGTGGCGTACAGTATGAGACGCTGAACCAAGAGCACCACTCAGTAGTAAGGTGTGCCGTCGTGAAAGCAAGTTGAAGGAGCAATCCTTGGCAAGTATTAATCTGCCACTTTAACAGTCTTGCAAAGCTTGTAGGCACTAACAACACCGCAACTCTCTTCAGCAAGAGAACACAGAGCTTTACAGAAACATGAGGTGTTTATTTCTTAAACAGTCACTGTAATATAGAATTTTAACACTGTAATGGGCTACAGTTAATCGTCTATAAAAAGAGTATGTTCAGCATGAATTTAAATTGTAAACTGGTAATAAATAATGCAGTATCTCTGAGCACAATTTAAAATACACATTATGAAATAATATTTAATCTTCAGAAAAGCTGTCACACTTTTTGTTCAAAACCACATTTAACCAACCCTTTATAAACAACTGCAACCAGTTTGCCTGTCTGATAACTTTGATTTATGAAGCCCTCCTGCCTAGTGCAGAACACTTATTCATATTAACTTCCTTTTTTTTCACTAAGGCAGCTTAGGAAAGAACTGAATTCACAAAAACTATTAATGTAGCAACTACATTAAATTACAACTTATTGTAACATTTGGAATTTGTTTTCATTTTGGTTTATTTAGTAATCATAGAAAATCCAACTATCTACTAAAGTAAGTTACTGTGAAGACTGCAAGTACCACAGTCAGAGCAGTAGCTAGACTTAGATTTAAAATGTACATAAGAAAAGATAGGTTCCCTCTGGTTACAGAAAAGGTCTCCATGCACCTCCCTCATAATCAGCCATTGCGATCTGTCCATTAACATGAACCTGGCTAAATGTCATGTTCAGTGGGAATCAGAAGCAGCACACTGCACCATTTCTCCCAGGATGTTAATTTTGACTTACACCATTGAGAGCAGAGTGGCATAGCTATCTTGGCATATCAGTATTTCAAGTAATACAGGCTTACAGACAGTAATAAAATAGCTGAGTGGAGGAAAAAAGCCCTTTCTGTAACACACCCTTTGTGCACAGAGATCCTCCCAGCTGATCTCATGAGCTCCCTATGCAGAAAGTATGTGAGCACGCTGAGCTTCCTCTCTTCTCACAACCTCCATAGTGAGAGGTAAAAGAAATTATGTCTATCAACTACTGTTCACAATGGCCTCAGTGATGCTCTTGGCAGCTACTGTGGAAGGTGCAAGTTTTCAGTGTCATATTCCTTTGTACTGCCCTTGCCCTGATGCCAGGATCTGGCCTCTAGACATTCTGGTCAGAGCTGTGAAACAAGGTGATTCACCCACCTGTCCTGGAACAGCCTTTCCCAGTGGGAACAATGTGTGAGTATTGGGGGGAACCTCAAGAAATCCAACTGCTTTCAGACAGATTTTATAAAATGCAGCGTGTGTTTCTGTCACTACCAATGTCACCTAATGAATAGGAATCTCCTTCCAAATGCCTATTCCTATGTACTGTCATTAAAAAAGCTTCTATATCATTCCATTCCAGAAGGCATATACAGCACAAGTAAGAAAACACCTTTATACAAACAATTTGTTAAAGACCACATCAAAACATTAAAGACGCCGATATCTGAATACATTCCTAATCTTTCATAAACAGAAGGATTTCAATGCTTTAGAAAACCAGGAATATTGCAGAGAGGAAGATAAAAAAGAGAGGTGTCAAAAAGAAGTTGGAAAGAGAGCACCATAGAAAAATCATACTTATGTCCATTTAAGAACTTAATTAAAGGTTTCATGATGTTATATTGAAGTTTAAGTAGCTACCTAGGACAAAGTCCTGGCCCATCCCAAGTCAATGGAAAGAGGATTTTACCTGCAATTCTCACTATCTTTGAGAAGATATTAAACCAAAATGTATATATTGAGGCTTTAGTGAAAGGCTTCAATCAAAAAAAAAAAAAAAAGAGGAAGAAAACAAAATGTTTCCTGGGGTTTTTTTTAAGTACATGTCACGAAAAATCATCTACATGGCAATCTCTCTGGTCTATGAAACATGGAGTGTAATACTGTCATTTTTAGCTTTCTTTTTATTCATTTATCATTTAGCAAGACTCTTCTGTAGCTGTAAATCCCTTCTAAAATTGTATAATTACCTTGTACACTGTGCTTTATGGAAGTGCAAACCCAAAGTTTTAGCAGCCAGTCCTGTATTTTCTTCATGTCACACATACATATAAAAATAGATCCTTGATTGACATATGAGAATATCCTTAGGCCACAATGAAAACAAATATAATACAGTATTATAGCACAGATATTCCTTTTATTACAGGAATAGTTTCTGTGAGATAGATACACTCATCTGATCAAGGATTTCAAAATCACATCCTTAAAGTATCCAATGCATTTTCAATGAATGGATTGCTATGGTCTTCAGTGAGCTGCCCGGACAGTAGAAAAACAAGAGACAAAGAACTTAGTCTAACCTTACTTACTCATATTTCATCACACTCTTCTGCTTGCTAACTGTGAAATTTTTTCTAAAAACTGCCAAGATGTTCCTCGCAGATCAAAAAGCAAGTGAAGTTTATCAAATAGTACTCGAAGACTTTGGACAAATAAAACTGATAGTCTGAACATGTGTAACACAACTATTTTGTGATTCAGTGTTGTAGATGTGGTTTTTAAACTTGTAATAACTTTAGCTGCATATCAAATGGGTAATAAGTTAAATTATAGCACCTTGTGTGAAATTTGTTCTAAAAAATACAAAGATTACACCTTTTAAAATTGTAAGAAATACAACTATTCTATCTCAAGTTCACCATACACCCGTCATTTAAAAGGTAAGCAATTTACATGCAAGGAAAACCTGAATAAATTTAAGGCACAAAATGGAATTTGAAATTTAGGGATGTAGTCAATCCTTGCTTTTTCATTAAACTACCAGATACACCAGAAAAAGGTGTATCTACCATTTTCAAAAAAGCAGTATTATGACAGAACCACTGAAGCTAGAAATGGATATTCAAGTATGTACTACAATCTCTCGACAAAGGAAGATTATTTTCTGCATTACATCTAACTTAAAACCTCCCAAGAAACTAAACTGTATGCATTGATAAGCATTACTGTGTCATTCCATAACCTAACTGATCTCATTGTTAGGCTCTTTCTCCTGATATTCATTGGATATTTATCTTGTTTCAAATTTATATAATCAGTTCTAGCTACACCTTCATACTTTAAAAGCCTCTTCCTTTACATGTATTTGTCATATAACAAAAAATTATACATACGTAATGATTCAATCTTTCCGACTTCTTTCTCACTGACTAAATTTGTTACTTTCTCTGACTTTTCAGAAGATTGACTCAATTCCTTATCTCTGAGGGACTCAAAATATAAGACCGTACTCCACAAATTACCTCAACTATCACAAGTATTCCGATTTCCAGCTGTCTCATGCTGCTCTTCTGCATATATACTCTTTTGACATTAGTGATGCCAGAAGCAACTTTGTTTCCTACATTATCAAGGCTTCTTGCTATATTATTGCAACTCAACCTTCTCTCTCACCAAGTATCCAAGCTTCCTCAAATGCATTAACTTTTCTCTGAGTATCTTAGCCTGCATCTAATTCATTGGGCCTCTCCCACTCACTCAGGTATCATGCAGTGTAACATCATCTGTAACTTTTCTTAATATACTGTAGATCCCTCTCGCAGATTATTGAAAACATTATATAGAATTGGGTCAACACAGTATAAACAATTAACAGGGAGGGAGGAATTAAAATTGCATAATGGGATGATTCAAAGCACAATTTATATTTTAAGACACTATTTCAAATATATTTTATCCCACTTAGCTCTTCATAAGTAGTTAAATATCTCTCTATATCTACAGTTTCTAAATGTAATACCATAGTTTTTCTGCACACATAATTAAATGTAGAATAGGAAAAGTGCTGACAATCAGTCTTCCTCTGTAAATGAGTCCCATTCCAGCCACTGATCAGAGAAAGGTAGACACATCAAGTCTACTCCTCAGCACAAACTTTCAACCAGTTAATATTATATCTATTATTCTACGTATCTCTAAATTATAAATGAAAATACAGAGACACCTTAATCTGCACTGATAACCAAGAATTCAATTCCGTTCAGAAGTCCTTCTGGAATTCAACAGTGTGATCCTGTAATTCAAAGAATGTTGAACAACATGCTAACAGTACTTATAACTGGAAAGGTATTATTTAATATAAAGCTTAAATAACATTTAAGCCACCTACTCTACAAAAAACATCATTACCTAATTTATGCTCTGTTTTCCAGAAGACTCAAGTTAATGATGACTACATGTCATAACAGAACTTTCAGAATAGAAAGCACAGTAGCCAACTATTTCAATTCTTAAAGCTATTTGTCAACCTATAGAGAATAAGAAAATAAGTTGTCTGAAGAAATTAACAATTAAAAATCAAAGTGAAACCAAGGATGAAAAGGTAAGTCTGAAGATGTATTAATTGTAAAAATAATACAGTCCATACTATTTTATGCACAGTTGTTTATTCTTGTTCCATGTTTTAAAACCTGGACTCAGAAAAATCACAGGAAGTTTTCAGGGTTTACCCTCTTTTTTTCCACTGAAAGCACCACAGTTACACGGCTTGATTCAATCGTCCTTTTCCACAATCACTTCTCCATAAAGCACCCTTCTTCTCTGCCGCAGCATGTGGAAGTAAAGTTGTGGAAATACTTGATCAAAGCATAAAAGAAAGCAAATTAGATTTAAAAAGTCAACAGATCGCATAACAGAAAAATACAATTTTGCAGAATGATGGACTGAGGAAAAATCAGCACATTGCTGCACTTGGTTAAGGTAAATAACAGCAAGTCATGAACAGTGCAGTGACGTACAAAACAATAATTTCTCAAGAGGCAAACGAAGCCCCCTGAATTGTGTTCAAGGAACTTGCCTCCAACGCTTACTTTGTATAAACAGGACTTAACCACTTCCCAGCAGTGCCTAAAGTCTTCAAATCTGTGCTAAGGTAAGCACGTTTGAATCAAGACTTGGAGGAGGATACAAATTTACCCTCCTCGTTCAAGCCTGAAGTGAGGAGCTACCTCTCTCCTGGCCCTCTGAGATCTATATATATCACAGGACATTTTTACTAATATAAATCTCACTCACTGGCCTTCATGATCTCTTGTGACAAAAAACGTGTGCATACTGTGAAAACCCACATTCAAGGTAAACTTCTTAAATGAATACATTTTATGGATGCAGATCACAGACCCTTGTAACTCCAATCTTCCTGCTTCTCAGTGTCTCTCCCTAATACCCTGCCTTGTTTCTAGCATCACTGTACAGATTATCTAAAACATTCTATTTGCTTAGTTTGGTCTAGCCCCATTTGTGGTTTGATATCTGATTCAGGTTGCTTTCTCCTTGTCTACACTGCTTAGGTACAAGTTGAAATAACACTGGAAGTAAAAGACATTCTTTCTAATCTTAGCTCTGGTTAGCCAATTGATCAGTGGTGAAGAGTCTAGTTGGAGGCCTGTAGCCAGTAGTGTTCTCCAGGGGTCAGTACTGAGTCCAGTCCTGTTCAACATACCCATCAGTGACTTGGATGAAGGGACAGAGTGTACCCTCAGCAAGTTTGCTGATGATACAAAACTGGGTGGAGTGGCTGACACACCAGAAGATTGTGCTGCCATTCAGCAAGACCTGGACAGGCTGGAGAGTTGGGCAGAGAGGAACCAAATGGAGTTCAACGAGAACAAGTGTGGGGTCCACCTAGGGAGGAATAACCCCATGCACCAGTATAAGTTAAGGGTTGATCTGCTGGAGAGCAGCTCTGCAGAGAAGGATCTCAGGGTCCTGGCGGACAAGTTAATCATGAGCCAGCAACGTGTCCATGTGGCCAAAAAGGCCAATGTATCCTGGGATGCATTAAGAAGAGCGTGACCAGGAGGTCACGGGATGTTCTCCTCCCTTTCTGCTCTGCCCTAGTGAGGCCACATCTGGAGTACTGAGTCCAGTTCTAGGCTCCCCAGTTCAAGAGATACCAGGAACTATTGGAGAGCGTCCAACAAAAGGCTACGAAGATGATTAGGGGACTAGAGCATCTCTCTTACAAGGAATGGCTGAGAGATCTGGGTCTGTTTAGCCTGAAGAGAAGACTGAGTGGACCTTATCAATGCTTACAAATAAGGTGGGTGTCAAGCGGATGGGGCCAGGCTCTTCTCACTGCTGCCCAGCAACAGGACTAAGAGTAACAGGCACAAACTGGAACACAGAAGTTCCATCTGAACCTAAGGAAAAATGTCTTTACTTTGAGGGTGGCAGAGCACTGGAACAGGCTGCCCATGGAAGTTGTGGAGTCTCCTTCTCTGGAGGTATCCAAAACCCACCTGGACGCAATCCTATACAACTTGCCCCAGTTAAAGCTGCTTTAGCAGCAGGGTTTGACCGGATGATTTCCAAAAGTCTCTTCCAAACCCTACCATTCTGTGATTCTGTGCAATTGATCTGTGGCTTCTGGTATTCAGATTAATATCTGATATCATATCTGATTAAAACAGGGACAGAAGAATGTTCAGAGAGCTTTGGCGGGTAGATTTCTGTGAAAATGAAATCTTGGAGGATACTGCTTCAAGTTTTTGCTGAGCATGCTCAAATGGTGATTTTCAGAGGTGACATGTAAATGGATATTAATAGCAATAAAAACAAGGCAAACCTCTGGCACAACTCTGGCAGGACAATTTTTAAGCTAGTGCTTCAAAGTGGCAGAGGCACTAGAAATTCTCAGCGACACAGTTACAGGCATTTCTGTGTGTAAGGAAAAAGCTTTTTTACTTTGTCCAAGTCTTAGAAATGCTTTGGTTTTGCATTTTCACTGAAATTTTAAAGACAACTTATGTTCTGAGGTAGATAACAGGACACAAAATTTCAGTTTCACCAATTAAAGTGCAGCAAAGCTTGGAACAACAGTAAGCAGGCTTTTATAGTAGAAAGTATTCAGCAAATGTAACTACAGGCAGTGTTTCCAGCATTGCTGATAATTGATTATTATGTTGTTAGCATTACTACAGTTAATTTATACTTACACGGCACATAGGAGAACATGACAATAATAAGGAAGTAATAGTAGTCAAAGGAGACATTGTATTTGTTGGGAAGTCTCAGTGAAAACATTCCTGTTTTCTTCACATAGGGTAAAGCAGCATATATGGTTAGCAGTTCACCTGCAACTCCAGCAGGATACAAAATGATAAAAAAATTGTATCTGCATTGAAGAAAAAAAAAAAACCTTGTGAGAAACACTCCAAAATTTTAAATTTTTTTCTTGCTATTATTAGTGACACAGCAATGTATTACAGTAGTTCCTGCACCAAAATCAAGGACCATACTCTGACTTGGCACAGAATACCAGTTTCAGTTACTGTGGATAGCATTGCTTAGGTTTACGGAAAATGCATTCCTCACTCCTTTTATTTAAGAACAGTGAAGTATCAGCATGTTTATATGCCTTTCTAATACTACTAAGGAGTAAAAAAACCTGCTAATTTATTATAGTCTCCAATAATGACTTTTTTTTTAAATTTACTGGTCTTGCTCCTGTTGTCACCAACAAGATTCAGACCAGGACCAGATCCTGCATGTCTTTGTCACGGTGCATGCACACTGGTCAGCTCTTATGTATTATAATTTCTTTGAAGATAACAAAAAAGTCAAGAAACATCATAAGCCTGTTTTACCCACTGCCACATGGTAAATCCAAATACCTACAAACCCCACATTTAACACTAATGGAAATGGAAATAAAAAACAAAGGAAAATGAGAGTGCTAGAAACTTATCAGATCGATTTTAAAATTGGAAGATGTTCAAATAAAAGCTGAAGGTATTCAGTTTAAAGAAAATGTGGTTTGAATGGCATAGGCCACAGAGGTGGGGACACAATGAAAAATGTAATCAGCATGGTTTGTGCTGTCCCTATGCATAGTGCGCCATGGAGATGCAGTTTCTCCTACGGAACAGCTCTCGAGTTCATGCAGGCAACAGCAATGAGAGCTGTCACACAGAGAGAAAGGTACAGTGTGCGCTCCATGACCAAAAGCGATGAGATCTAAAATAGCAACCAAACACAAAACCCTCCTAGCAGCAAAAGGACTTAAAGGACTCACAGGTCAGAGAACAGATTAGGGGAGGTATGAGAAGGAACTGATGCCACGACCTAAACACAGTTTGTCTCTAGGCAGTGAAAAAAAAAAAAAGCAAAGTAAAAATTCCAAACTAAAATTTAGAGCATACCTAGTCCACTAACAAAGGACAGACAAATCTTTTTACAATTATAAGCCAAAGATCAGAAATTTCCAGCTCCCTGAATTTATGCCCAGTTGTGCTGTTTGATTATCCATAAATCTTGATAGGATATTTTGGTCTCTATGAAAAGATACTAGATTTTCAAATGTTTTGTTTATAGTATATTTCATCATGTACCTATCCTGTGAGAATGTCAGTTTTCCCTATTATAAGGAAACAAAGATGCAGTGACCTGATGGAAGAAAGTTTATCTGTCAAATGTAGGACTTTCTGAATGCATTTCTTTCTTTGAAGCCTATATAAAAAACTGGACCTGATTATTTTTAAATTTGCCATTTTAGTCCTTAAATATAACCAAGCTTATCACCTTATGTATTAGCAAAAAGATAATGTATTGTAAGAATTGACATAAATACCAGACATATCAAAGAAGTGCATTAGAAGCATTTGAACCACATTATCTATAAATCAAAAATAAAGAAAAAAACCTGCATTCTTTTTTCGAGAAGAGTTGCCTGCGCTGAATATAGGTTAGGTATTTTCCTTCTAGCAGTGTAAGTCTGTCTGTCCTACAAGTACTTTTCAAACAATGACTACAGAGAATACTACTCTTCCAGCTAAGTCTCCTGAATAAACATGCAGTCTCTGTTATATATGTGATCTAGTGTCCAACCTTCAGTATGCTTCAAAATCAAAGCAGTTTTGCTATGGAACCCACTTTTTATGTGGGCTAAACTAAGCAAGTATTTAGCTTCACAACATGGATATAACTTTACAAAAGCTCTGATAAAGCAGAACTTCTCATAAAGTAGTAATATGCATACCGTGACAACAGCTTCCACATTTTCAAGGACCTGAAATCCAAAAAGACTAGCACAGGCGCTGTATTCAAAAGCATCTTACGGAGTCATACTGTTAGTTAAAAGATGACTCCAAAAATAAGGAAAAAAATAAATGAAAGCAGAGTTCAAACTGTGAGACATAGAAAGCAAAGAACAAATCACACCCCAAAATCTCAGCTAAACATTTTCAGCATTTTAAACCAAGTAACAATGATCCCAAGTACAGAAAGCAAACAACTTGCACTCTGCTGACACATAACCGAAGCTCAAACATCTGCTCTCCTGTGTGTTAGCTCAGCATGCGTGAAACTAACATGCACAGAACCATGAGAAACTGAAGTGCAAGACATCTCCACCTGGCCCATTTAATGAAGTATGGCAAATGGTTGAGCAGGTTGAATGTGTAGAAGGAATATCGAGTAATCTCTGTCACAGTCCATACGACCAGAAAAAGAATAACGCTCTCCTCATTCTGGATCTGCAGAAGTATAAAGAACCAACACTTTCTTCATCCTTAAGCTTCTTTTCTGTGCAAACTGCAACAGACTTGTGTTTAAGATATATGGAACAGAAATAACATCTTGTAAAGAAAGAAAAAATTAGCATAAAAGTGATATTCTGAAACTATTACCATGTACAGTTCTTTATCACACGTATTTAGTAACATGCAGACATTTTGCAAACTGAGCAAGCTACCCATTATGCAAATATCAAAATATAAAACCCTATAATTATTATTATTATTATTATTCCTCGTCTTTAGTCTCTGTGCATTTTCACTATGCTATCCAACTGTCTCTTTTTATTTGTGGTTGATTTACTTTTTCCTTACTCTTCAAAACTGCAAGAAGTAAACAACACTACAGAAGATGTGTTCCTTTCATAATCAGTTTTTACTCATGCTGCATTTCACTACACTGTCTCCTAGATTTTCTATTACTTTTTATCTTGCTTATTCCTCACAGTATAATGCATGTCTCCATGAAATTTTGAACAAAATTAATTGCTTAGTGTAATACACTAACTGGAACTTGGTGGCAGAAGATCAAATCAGGCAAACTTCAGGGAGCAGTAAGACAAATAAGGAGCTGGAACAGAGATGGATAACTAAATGAAGAGTAGATGGTAGATCAGGAGCTTTGGGTAAACCCATTCAACAACCCCGTTTAAGATTTAAGTTCTGAGTCATTCAGCTGCCTCATTGGTAGATGTCACATCTCTCTGCTGTTTCAAAACATGGGCTCTTTTTCACTCAGAGTGAACAAATAACCAAAAGTCCCGAAACAGAAAGAAGGTACATGGGGACCTATTACAAACCCTATCTTCTGAGAAGAATTACACACAAGAAATTTTCTTTTCTTTAAAAGGGGAGGAATTTTGTAATACACTTCCATGCCTGAAGGCTTAAAAGCTCCAGGGACATCTGTGAAATAAAATAAAGTAACACAAGTTTTGTTAAAATTACAAAAAAGGAATCAGAATTTTTTTAAATGAAATGCAACATGATGACAAAGCTTAATACATCTCAAAGGTGCTGAAAATCCACAACTCTGTCAAAAGTCAAGAAAAATTGTAAGTGCTCATCGTCTCATAAAATCACGCCCTCAATGTGCCATTCAAAGAAGGTGCAAGGATCTCACCAACATCACAAAAGGAGATAGAAAAATACCACCAAACACAAACAAATAGCAACAACTGAAGTGCAAAGACATTCAAACAAATAAGCAAAGGTAAAGACAGAATTAGGCTGTTCTTAGCCTCACGTGGTTCGAGAGAAACATTGATAACCCAAACTTGGATTCATGCCGCAGTGATAAAACCGAGCAGAAGAGCTTTAAATAAGTATGCAGAGAATTCCTATCTGTTGCCTTGCAAATCTCCAGTCAAGTAGAGAGATCTGGCTGTTATCACTAACATGCCTCTCACCACCTAAAGTGACCCTGAACATTCAAGCCTGCTAAGCAATAACAGTGTGAAATACAATCAGACATACATTCAGCTCTATTTTTTCTTGGACACAGCTTGATCTGCTGTACTGTAGATAGAGGAAACAAAAGAAATTACTAGATATGCTAAAGATTTAATCCACTGCAGATAATAACAAAAGGCAAAATGTAGCACTGTATTCCAGGATTCATGTAAACATTCAATATAAAAAACTTGTTAATCTTTGAGATATTTTCCCTTAAGGAAAAAATAAAAACACTTGGCTACCAATAAAAAAAAAGAAGAAAAACAGGCCATGGAAAACCTATTACGGGTTAGGAAAAGCAACAGTAAAGGCAAAGATGAAGTGCAGAAAACGAGTCCTCCGTGAACTGGAACAAAGCGATTCGACAGTGAGGCAGGTGTTATGACAGTCGATCATCAGAAAGGCATATGCCATCTGCTGGTGAGACAGTTTAATGGCTCAGCTTCTGAACTTCAAAGAAATTCAGGAACACAGACTCAAAATTCAACACTTTATTTCTGTGTCCTTCACAGGAAGCAGACCTCAGAAACTGAACTGAATGTCCTACCTAATAGCGGTGAGCAGTCTGCTCGTCTCATTCTGTTAACGAATCATCAGACTTACAATAACCACCTACAGCCATGCAAATAAAATACGGTCATTCATACAGGACCTTAAGTATCACTGCGGCATGTCGGATGACATGATGTATTTTCAATGAAGAAAATTCAGAATGGATATCATGAAATACTACCATAACATTAAAATCTTGAGAAGGTTCATAAAATAAATTACAAAATCACAACCACGTTTATCCAGGTAACTTCAGTTTAATACATAACTTCATCTAGATTAATTCAGTAAGTGCTAATTTAAGTTTTAGAGAGGGAATTGGTAACTCTGTAGTAGACCTGTTGGCAAATAATAGCAGTAGTCATTGATCTCACTTAGGTAAACCACAGCCAGCACGATGCCGAAGACAGTGCTGATTCACAGCTAAGGCCCAAACTCATTCTCCTGGGTAGAAGCACATAAATTGCATCCTGTAACCCCAAATTCCAAAATTGCACACAAGTATGTAAGTAATCTCTGTAGGAATGTCATTAACTTCTAAATTGGTCTTTCTTGTGAAATTAGAACAATATTAATAGCTTCTCCTTAAAAACAATCAACACGTGACTTGGTCACGCACATACCTGTTTTATACTATGTGCAATGAACCACACCATGAAGATTCTTGAACTCACTTGGACCCCAGTCACAAGCACAGATGTGCGAACTATTCCTTAAAAAGAGAAACGTGTTATCTCTGTTCCACAATTCATGTTTTAATTACTTACAGGAGAAACTAAAGCAAAGAACTCACCAACTGCACAGTGGACTACCTGTAAATAAAAATAAGTTAGAGGTTACTGATGTACAGTATGCTGCTATCTACGCTATAAATGTGGCCTTTTGATATTAATATAAACCTAGTCTTAAGTCTGAAGGAGAACTGTTTTTTTGTCTCCAACTGACAGTCTTTAAAGAAATGCACGTGAGAGCCCTGGCAACTGATGCTGTGATGGGCTCAGAATCTGATCTTTACAAACACATGAAAGAGATTTATTTTTCTAATTAATTGTATATATTACATATTTAGATACTTAGAAAGCATTTATTTTTTCAACTAGTAAGCTTCCCTTCCATTATCTTATTCAAATAATTTTACAGGACAGTGTGGAGGGAGTCATATAAGGGATGTTAAACACATAGCGATTTTAAAATGTTCTGTATTCATTAACGATTAGTAACATTATTACAATTTTGCCAACGACAGCTAGAAAGTTTCAGATTTATTGTATTTTCTGGTCAGTAATATTTAGCAAATAGAGTGCTTTCCATTATTTTGACAGGTTTGAGTAGAATTACTTATTGTGGAAGTTTAATAGCATAAAAGTCTATATACAGCTGGCCACTGCATGAACTACAGATGTTTTGCAGGGAGATTGAGAAAAAAAGTTAAAATGTAGATAGGCCCTCTTTGTTGTGCCTGGGAAAGAATTTCAAGTGCTCAATACACCTGATAGTTTCATTCCAAAGATGTACCATAAACTGAGACCACTAGTGCACAGTTGGCAAAAGTTGTATTATTTCAAAAAAACTTTGCGCAACTTGCACAGATCCTGTTGTAACAGATTATATGGGGCATATGAATCCAATCTGGAAACAAGCAGAGGGAGGTAAGGCACGGAAGGATAATGAGTCCAGTAAAAGGAATAAGAGGGAAACTATCATCTCTGAGGATGGAAATGAAATATATACTATGCTAGAGGGTTGATCTGCTGGCTGGAAAGCCTTCAGAGATTTTGCTTTTTGAGTTAAAGACTCCTGCATCAAAGTAGTTCCCAGGCAGTTTTTGATTTAAAGTAACACTAGAATTAAGTTTGAAAAAAGTGCCCATTTGTTTCAACTACTCACCTTAGCCCTCCAAAAACCTTCATTACATAACAAAGTTTAAAAGACTTTAAGTACTAATATAATACTTCTATACTAAATTTGAGTTAATAATGTGGTTTGCCTATGATATGCAGCATGCAGTAAAGCAAACTAATGTTTAAAATTTACCTCAAGCAAAGCAAATGTCTGGAAAAATTTAAGCGTCTTTTGAACGCTTCTGAATAAGCCTCTATGTGTTCCTTTCTGAATATAAAACCGCACCATGGCAATACCTAATACCAGCCACCTACAAAAGAAAGAGAATGGATACATTTCAAATTAGAATTCTAAAAATATCCATCCACCGTAAATAATTCAGCAGATTGCTTTCTTCACAGAATATCTTTGCTTCTCCACTTGTCCATGTTCTTAGGAGATTGTTAAAAATATCTTTAGTCATAAATATTTTATAATGTTATGTAAACATTGCACTCTTTTATCTCTTTACTTGGAAAAGGATCAAGAATGAATTGTTTACCTTCAAAGGATTGACTTGGATTGAGGGGATCCCCCAAAATCACGAGTCCATCAGTCTTTTCACTAGCAGTGACTACATATTTTTACTACTAAATCCTCATGCATCTTTACTGTGAATTTCTGCTATTTGAAAACTTGATAAACTCGGTACTGAAGCCATCTTCAGGCCTCAGGTTTGTATAAGTAAAGGAGTGCAACCTATGCACATAATTTTTACATTTCTTATGGCCCTTCATAATTTTCAGAACTGACTAGTGATTTGAATGCTTCTTTTTGTGATTGTCCAACTGGTTATCGTTATGATTCCATTTTCGAAAGTGTTGAGAAGTGATCTTTGAAAATCAATCCCCAGAGTGCTGCAAGATGGGTGGTCTATCTTCCTGGATTCCAGAAGAAGGTATGTTTACCTTTGCACATTTGATTGTGTTGGCTAATTTTTAAATATTTTTAAGGAAACTAGACAATGATACCAACTGATAATCCTTCCAATGTAAAACAAAGAAAGTAACAGTATGTCTTAATCAAACTGGAATTTGATATAAGTCAAACTTAAAATTGAGATCTTAAATGGAAATCAAGACTAAAAAGAATAAACTTCTAAACTGTGGTGGGTTGACCCCCACCGCCCAGCCCAGACCCAGTATAATATCCCAAGGCACACGCAATTCCTTCCACATAATTAATCCATGTTTATATAATTAAGATTTTTCAAAATAGTGTACTGTATGTTCCATCCTTAATGCAGAGCTATACCACATTTCTACAAACATCATGCTAGTGAGACACTTTGAAACTTCAGGTCTCAATCCAACAAAAACTAAGAAAGTACAAAAATTCTTTAATATAGACTTAGAGACATAACCATAGCTATGGATGGCTATTTTCAGAGTTAAAAATAAAAATACAAACATTACAGTAGCTTCAGCTTAGCTTCTTGTCTGATGATATTGGGAACAATCACTCAGTGCTTTCACTTCACATAAAGCCATAGCAAGCACGCTGCACAGCAACATGAGCTCTGGCTAAGGAAGGGGCCAAGGGACAAAGCAGAGAGGTGTGAGAAATACTCAGAGGCAGATTCAGAGAGCATATAAACATTCAGAGAAATATTCATATAAGTGTTTGGATAAATATTTAACACATCTCTTGTTCTTACACTCTTCCCTAAGCTTAAGGTATTGGCTAACATTGGAAACAGGGTACCAGGAAAAATTGCTCTTTGATTAGACCTGTCATGCTGTAACGGCATGAGAGTCGCAAGGATCGTCACAGCTCCCTGTTCACCTCGGATGGCATGTACTTCAATATCAGCCCTCAACAACTCTTACACACAGTGCCTACTGCCGTGCAGTCACTTGGCATGGTCCATTCCAGCACTTCATGATGGCATTTCAAATTCACATAGTCAGGCTTCCCCACATGGTAGGAATGATTCCCCTCCTTGATCCCTCTACTTTAAGCCCATTAATCCGATCTGCCAGAGCTCCAAAATTTGCCCCCGCAAGTGTTGCTTATATTTTATAACACATTTAAAATCTGAGTGCATTAATTTGCGGTTGCCTCCCACCACTGTGGAAATGAGGGATTACTGTAATATCACTGTTACCCCTTCACAGTAAAGCTGCCCTTTTTTATAGTGAAGTGTTTGACAAGAGGAAGGTGACAGTGCATTTACATCCAGCTGGTAGCATGAATGGTGACAGCCACAGCCACAGCCACAGCTCTGTCCTGGCCCTAGACTGAGAAGTCACAATATATCTAATTTAAAAAGCCATTTTCTGCACCTCATTCTGTAACAAAAGGGCTGCAGAGAGAAGTAATTTTGGACTCCACTCAGAAGCAAGGACTGCAAATATGTTTCTCTTAAATAATTTTTTATTTGGACACAAATTTCTGTAGATTGATTGATTTAGTTGTCAGTGGCTTTGACTTTGGATGTTAGGAACATCTTTGTACTAATTATTGCAAATCACCAGGAAATGGAAAACACTTTCTGTGATAAAGGTAGAATTTCCTGTTGGGACTTCTGTCATTTTAGTCCCTTAAACCTTTGTTAGAAAGAAAGATAAGCTGCATTTTTTTTTATTAGAATGGTTGTTGCATTTTTTTTTATTAGAATGTTGTTAACAAACAATTATGTATTAGTTTGTTAAAACTCTAGAAACACTTTGCTATATTTCACTGCCTGGACAAGTGGACAAATACACTGGTCTTGTTATGTATCCTGTGTAGTGCCCCTGTTAAGCACTGCTCTATGTAAAGTGTTTATTTTTTTCTTAAGCTGTATGTATAAAAGATTGTAAGAATTTATTCCAATCTCTTATTTCTCTGTTTCCACATAAAATACGCAATTTTGCATGTCTGAATCCCTTTTGATATTAATGAAAGATATGAGAGAAGGAAGTGGAAGATACTGAACGAGCACCTAAGGTCAAAACTAATACGGTTCGATAATCTTCTACAGACATTCAAAAGTCGGTGACAAGAGTCAGTGTTCATTAGCAAATTCACACATGGAGCACGAGGCTGGGAATTCAATGAGGTCACATTAACTCGCCAACTAGAAAAAAAATTGCATTGAGTAAAAGCACTTTTCAAAAGGTGCTGCTGCAGTATGTGAACAGACTTGAATATGTGTACAAGACTCACAGATGCCAGTGAGAAGAAAGCCTTTACAACCATATTCCTGGCTTTCTGCATCAGTGCTTAAACTCCTGCTTCAACTACAGAGTATCAGTTTTGCTCTATGGGATTCAAAGAGCAGAGAGTTCACCCACTGGTAACCAAGGTAAAATTGTTCTCATAACGAATGTGAGCCTAGAAGTTATGAATTATTTCATCTTCGTTTTCTTTTAAGCATGTGAAAATTAGTAGGGTTGGGGTATTTTTTCCAAGAGCTAGTGAACTGGACAAATTTTCAGGAAGTAAAAATATGTGCTTCAAGCATTAACAACACCAACCTGAGTGCTCTTATCATCTGTTATTCAAAATAAATACTCATGTTCCTCAAAGCAAAGCATTGCAGCACGGATCGCTAGCTCGAACGAGCCCCTTGGGTTAGCGCAGCTCCTTCCCCCGCCACCCACCCCCAGTCATCACCACATGCCCGCTGGCGCTGAGGACCACGCTCAGCTTCGGAAATTTCTACCTCGCACGGAACGGGTGCGAGCTCTGCTGCTTAGATCAGGGCTACGGACCTGAACGAGCTACCCCACACGGTAACCCGGGGCGTGAGCTCACAGAGTCAGACGCCTGGAGCATCGAGAACCCAGGGTACCCTCAGAGCCCAAGCCGGCCGCCCC
>NW_010394948.1:0-301 GCF_000710305.1 Buceros rhinoceros silvestris
GCAGAGAACAGCATTCTCTGGTACGAGAGCATCTTAATTCCGTACACTGGCCAGCCTTTTAGACACTGATAAATTCATTGGAAGAAAAATCCCCAACTTCTTACCAGAGTTGAAGTACCAGATATTTAAAAGAAAATTTCTACACCATGAGATGTATAACTTAGCTCTGGAGTGATCACAGTGGGGAAAATAACCGGTACCGTTGTTATATGCCTGAAGAATGTGAATTCTGGAGAGCAGGAGGAATTACACTAGCAGAAGGCAGCTGAGCTATTATAATGGGGGGGGGGGGGGGGGGGGA
>NW_010394948.1:426-2203 GCF_000710305.1 Buceros rhinoceros silvestris
GGGGGGCGGGGAATAGCTATACAGAAGAGAGGCCTTTTCTCAAATAATTTCTTTCTACAGTTAAAGGTAAGTGCCAGGGAACATCACTGCAGGAGAGTGAAAGCCTCTATTGAGATCAACTGCACCAACTTGGAGGCCTTCTGCTATGACGAACATCTGCGTGACCTCCGTGCAGGAGGACAAACCTGTGGACAAACGGCAAGCAGCTAACTGGGTTTCCTTTCCCACCACTCAATTTACAGCTTCTTCCTGACCTCAACTTGACAATGTTTGGAGCCTCGGCGGTTTAATGAACTAAAATTCATGCTTTTTTGCAAACAGAGCCTGTCCGGGTACATTCCTGTATCTCTGGCCACTGCAGTGCAGCAGCAGTTGGTTGGTGCTCCCCAGCCGACCCAGTTTTTGAGGAACATGGGAAGGATGCTGCCTCCAACGCTGCGTTACTGAAACACGCCGTGCGAAAAGCATGCTGATAGCACTGAAGCATGGGCAAGGATTAGACAGAGGGGCACCACGGAGCAGCAGTGCTCTGTGTGCTGCCACACGTGAAAGGAACTCCTGACCTCGGCTTGATGAATTTCTTCCATTTCAGGGAGACAGAGCCGTAACAGCCCAGACGTGACAGTCCCACGGCAGCTCTAGCTGATGGAAGTTATAAGCTAACCAATTCCCACTCTTCCCTTTACCCCCAGCCGTATGTTCCCACCTTCTCCCTTGCACCAGTACCTTTATGACTAAAGTGGTGAGACAATTCTGGAAATAAGCCCAAGAAAGCCTAATTTTTTTTTTTTTTTTAATCATGTTAGCTTTTGGCTGGTTGAGCTCTCTGCAGCGGTTCTGAGCACATATGCTAGTGGCCAGGAGGAACGTGAACATGTGGCTGGAAGCATGAGGAGGGAGCCAGAGACCCTCTCTCATGCTGGGAGCATGGCCTTGGGCTTATGAGACCTTGTGGGCTGGCACAGAGCAAGGCAAGCGCCTTCTGTCCACTTTTGCAGGGCTCTTCAGAAGTTCAAAAGAAGAGAATCCTGGAAGCCACCCTGGCTGTTTCAAAAGCATGATGTGAAATACAGGGGGGTTTCTGCAATAATTCCCTTCAGCTCTGCTGTGCAAAACCACAGTTAGAGCCATCCCAGATCCTGCTGTTGTGTGAGAGAGATTTCCAGGATGCATCTTCAACGATCTCCTGTATATTGCTGCAACCAACTTGGGCACCTACTTAATCTGTGACCTTACAGTTCCTGTCAAGCAGACTGTGACCCCTCTAGACTCATATTATCCATTACCAAATTTTCATTTTTATTAAGCTCAGCAGAGACTTCTTTCCTTCTCCTCCAGGAAGCATGAATTCTCTAGCGTCATTTACTCCACAAATGATTTATACCAAGAGCCTGTCAACTACAGGAGGTACTTGCTTGTGCTTACTATACCTGCAAGTAGCTCTGTCCTTTCCGGGTCATTACTGATAAAGCACTTATCCCTCCTACAAGCACAGACGCCTCCCTGTGCTCTTGCAGGTATTTATCTGAGCACTTTAGAGTCCTCAGTGGATTTATCCTCACAGTGCTCTGGCGAGCTGGGCATTGCTGTGATTTCTGTTACACAGATAAAGAACAAGGCTCAGAGACTGAATTTGGGTCTTTGTTGCTTTGAGGAGACTTAATCTCCTGAATTAGGATGCTGTAACCACCACCGTTCTTCTTCCTGCTCCCCACACCTGCTTCCCCTTGGGAGAGCAGGGAACTACTCATGGTTCATCCCAAATTATATGATGAAC
>NW_010394948.1:2223-3618 GCF_000710305.1 Buceros rhinoceros silvestris
CCCCCCCCGGCTCCCCCTGGGGAGAGCAGGGAACTACTCATGGTTCACCCCAAATTCTCTGCTGACCCAGCCAGCCCCACACCAGCAGAGTATCGCTGCCCCAGTTCACAGGAGAGAAGGCTTCATCCTGTGGCTGTTTCTAACTGATGAAGTGCTTATGAAAGCCGGCATCGAAAACCCTGCGGCCCAGCCTGCATGACCTACATCGTCATCCTCCCGCCCCACTCCCCGTTGACAGATGACTCAGGAGATGAAGTCTCCCTACTGCTCAGCACCATTTGCTCTGCAGCCAGACAGATTTCATGAACAACAGTAAAACAAATATATTTCCCTTGCAACTAGAACGCCAAGACAAGCAAGGAGCAAAGCTGGGGGCCAACTGTAACACCACAGATTTTGGCAGCCAGCCCTCTTTCCAGCTCCTTATATATTTTTGTCCCAAGTTTCCATGCAGTTCTCCCTCTTTGCAGTATTTCTGGGCACATCATAACACCCACTGCAGAGCGACAAATGGCTGTGTGGCTAAGCGCTCGTCCTTGACAAATCAAGGCATCTCCACGCTCTCTCTTCTCCCATTGTTTCCACCATTACTTCATCACAGGCAAGGCTGAGAAACCTGTTGCTGCTGTTTCAAACCCTAAAGCCAACTGGCAAACCAGAATTTAACCTCACAGCTGCTGAATACAGTTAGTTGAATACATGCTGGCCAAACAAAATATTAAACATGCAATTTGTGCTTGGCACTGACCACACTGGGAGTATTCAGTGCAATGTGCACCACAGACCAGCTCATAACTCTATGCAGAAAGCGCTTTGATGCCCCCAATTTACATCTGACAGCCTTAATGTGTTTTGGACGGAGGCAGTGGCGTAGAAAGCCCCTGCACTACTCACAACTGATGTAAGAAAACTGAAAACGCTTAACTGCTTCTGATTTGTTACAAAATTCTGTGCGCACACCCTCTCTTTCCAAAATCTAAACCATTACAGCAGAATGGTGAAATAATATGGAGAAATTCTGGCAAGTTATGATGAGTCTTGTAGCCTGAAAATCCTCCTTATCGATCCAAAGTATTCCTGACAGCTTTTTTCTGGCAGGGTGGGAGAAAGAAAGGTGTAATGAAAGGCTTTCACCTGTGATTGTCTTGCCTGACCCTCCTGCAGCTTCACACAGCTGCACCAAGCCGCAGATGTTTCCATCTGCACAGGTATTTATGGTCAATCTCTTGCAGACAGAATGCATATTTCCCCACCACAGTAAAAGGCAGTTCAAAGCAGACGGCTCTCATTGAAGTCCATGGGAGATATTTTTTCCCCATCAATTTTAGCAGGAGTTGGGTTGGGCCCACTGAGATACTTTGCTTCAGGAAAATCCTCACTTGTTGATTAGGGCTC
>NW_010394948.1:3734-9832 GCF_000710305.1 Buceros rhinoceros silvestris
AAAAAAATCACAAAGAATAGCTTATTTTTATTGATTACGCCTATTCCCCAAATAATTTGAAATTAATCCTCCAATTTCATTTCAAGCTGCTTTTCTGCTGCGCTTGGCTGCTGAAGGAGAAAAGATTCTGGAGAAAGCGACGCAGGTGAATTCCATTTGCTCCACATTTTCAGCATTCAATAATCTGCACATAACTCAGGTTCACTCAAAAGCTACGCTGCAATGATCTGACCTAAAATATAGCTCTGCTAAGCCAAAAAAGATAAAACGGGGATACCTTCATATTTAAAGGAGAAACAGTGAAGGATTTCATATTTTAATAAGATACAGATGCCGACCACTGAATGAATCACTCTGCCCATAAGTGAAGAGTCTTCTGATGTCTGAAGACTCTTCCTGCCATGAAAACTCTTGGATGTCATTTCATCTCCATGCTAAGCCTGATTTCAGACTGAAAGAGGGGCATCCAAATGTTGATGTCACCCCAGACACCACTTAGATTCTCCATTTCCCTTTTGAAGAACTTGGTATTAATTTCTGTCTATTGGAGGTTTTATAGGTCTTCAGGCACCCTTAGAGCTACGTGGGAGATATGAAAAATCAACAACAGACCAAGGAATTTCCAGGCACCACACTTCAGCATTTCATGCAAAGCAGCAGTATTTAAATTGGGGATCTGTTTCACTAACATTCAGACCACAGTCTAAAATTAGAAAAATTAACTTTCAAGTACACAAAGAACACAAGAATATTGTACAGTTCTGCTGATGCTTCAGCTGTACCAATCTAAGGATCCCGGGCTACTGAAAGATACCGGGAGAAGTTGGACCTTTATTATTATTATTATCCAGCTGGGCTACCTGAGGCCAAAAAAAAGAAAAAAGAAAGAAAAGAAAAGAAGAAAAAAGAAAAGAAGAAAAAAGAAAAGAAGAAAAAAGAAAAGAAGAAAAAAGAAAAGAAGAAAAAAGAAAAGAAGAAAAAAGAAAAGAAGAAAAAAGAAAAGAAGAAAAAAGAAAAGAAGAAAAAAGAAAAGAAGAAAAAAGAAAAGAAGAAAAAAGAAAAGAAGAAAAAAGAAAAGAAGAAAAAAGAAAAGAAGAAAAAAGAAAAGAAGAAAAAAGAAAAGAAGAAAAAAGAAAAGAAGAAAAAAGAAAAGAAGAAAAAAGAAAAGAAGAAAAAAGAAAAGAAGAAAAAAGAAAAGAAGAAAAAAGAAAAGAAGAAAAAAGAAAAGAAGAAAAAAGAAAAGAAGAAAAAAGAAAAGAAGAAAAAAGAAAAGAAGAAAAAAGAAAAGAAGAAAAAAGAAAAGAAGAAAAAAGAAAAGAAGAAAAAAGAAAAGAAGAAAAAAGAAAAGAAGAAAAAAGAAAAGAAGAAAAAAGAAAAGAAGAAAAAAGAAAGGAAGAAAAAAGAAAGGAAGAAAAAAGAAAGGAAGAAAAGGTACACAGTCTTTTAGTGAGATGCCCAAAAGCTCATGCGTTACCTGGTCACTTGCATGTCCCAAATAGCTTCTCTTTTTTCCAGTTAAGTTGGAATTCTGTATTTTCATTTACTTACCACCACTACTCCCTGGGCATGAGTAAATCCTTCAGCAATTCTGCCATGAGGTCAAAGGATGGGTTTAAAAAAAAAAAAAAAAAAAAATCTTATCTTGGGCAGTAAAATGACCTGAGGATACTCTTGCTTCATTTCAGCTGCAGCCTCCCCAGGGAAACTGGTTCCCCTGCCGCCTTGTTGCAAATTTTTCCAGAAGTTTCTTCTGACAGCCAGTACCCTTCTTGGATGGTGGGCGACATTCAGAATGAAACATCTGCAGCCAGTACCGCAGCCAAGTCAAATGAACAGAATGCCTTACATATATTACAGTAAAACTTACTTCTATGCCCTAATGATTTTTTTTCCTCTATAACAAGCCAGCATTGCAGATCCAGGGGTATTTAGCGATCAGTTGTTCATTCCTCCTTTGCTTAGCACTGCTGACCTATTTCCTTTTTTCAGACCATTTCTATTATTTCCTATCCCGCTGAATCCTAGTCCTGAACTCAGCTGTGCTTGGACCTGTGTCAGCTTAGCATGATCTGCAAAGCGAATAACCATGCTCTCTAGTACGCCGGCCAGGTACTAATGGAAGCAGTGTCTACTGTGGGAGCTCCAGGTCTCCAGCTCTTCCAGGGACTGCTGCCTTCTACAAGCTTTTAGAAACAACTGGACTGTATCATATTTTCCTGAAAAAAAAAAAATTTTAAAAATCCTCCCGGTGTTACAGGCTTCCCAGCCTACAGCATCTCCCTTTTTCCCTGTTTGAAAGAGAGCCCATTAAGTTTTCTTTTCTCCAGTCTTCTCAAGCCTCATTTGTCCTCCACGGATTTTCAAAGATTATCATTAATGGCACTGAAATCGTTTCAGCCAGTTTTCTAACCACCCGGATCTGAATTCCTCCAGGCTCTCCTAAGTTGAGTATTCAAACCGCTTCTTTCCCTCTTTGCCGATAGTGTGCTGGCTGCCCCGCTACAGCTGACCCTCTCAGGAAGAACAGAAAGGATAAAAAAAGTCACTCTGCACTTCTGCTTTCTCACTTCCATCTTCTGAGAGCTCTTCCTTTCCACTGAGCAGTGGGCTAACTCATTCCCTGGCCCAGCTCTTGCTACAAACACAATGACAGGAGCCCCTCCAGCTGCCCTTTATGTCTTTTGCCAGCTGTAGCTCATTTGGACTTTGGCCCTCTCATTTTTCTTTGCATGTTCATGCTAAAATTGTTCTCAATAATTTGACCTACTCTCCAATTTTTTTACGTTGCTTTTCAGTTTCAGGTCATTAAAGAGCCTGTGATTTAGCTACAGTAATCTCTTACTACGTTTCCCAGCTGTCCTCTCCATTAAGGGAGTTCATACTTGTGCCATTAAATTTGCTTCTCTAAGAAATTTTCAATGCTCCTAAACTTCCTTTTCACTCTGAGCAGCTTACCAAGACCGTACCTCTGAAGTGACTTAAATCTGCTCCCTCGAAAGCCGTTATCTTCACCATGCTGCTCTCCCTACTTTGCTTCTTAATAATCAGCAGTCTGGCCATCGAGAAACGTGGGGTTTTTTTAGAAAAGCTGTTCTGCTCAGGTAGACTCATTACCCAAATTTCCCAATCAAGGACTGAATTCCGATTACAGACCAGTTTGTGTCTGTTCTGCTCTGGGTTCTGGAGATGAACAAGGGTGGACTTCAAGCACTTGGAAGGAATTTCCCTGCAAGAGTCTCCTAGTAGAACCTATTCTGCTACAAAGCATCACCCCAAAACAGAGGAATTTGCAAAGAATGAAGGCCAGGGGTGGGGAGGAGGAAATCTCAGACTCTTCTCGAAGGACAGACACATCCTCCAAAGCATGTGAATCTCTAGGTTAGTGTCCTTAGAAAAAGCCGCAGAATCCGCCTTGCTGCTGGCACAAGATGTAATGAAGGATTTAAGTACAGGCTGTAAAATTCTGTGTGCTGTCCTAGATAATTTATACCTTTCCAAATGATGCCTCTCCATTCCTTAAACACAGGAGATCACCCTCGAGGAGGCAGCCCTGACCCCAGTCCTTTCAACATCCTCTCTCTGCACAGGGGATACTTACATCCTACTGCCGTGCTTAGCTGCACAGTAGCAGTCGATAGGAAAGAGCGACTTAGAGCAGCTAAGAAAGAACAAATATTTTTAGAGCAGCCCCCTAATACTTAGAGTAGGGAAGGAAGACGACAGCATGTACAAAGGAGCCATTGAAAACGGCACTGCTCCGAACATGTGCTTAGAAAGATATCTGTTATCTGGGGTTTGCCAGCTGGCTCCTGCAGGCACAAGATCACATTGCCTTTAACTCTGTTTGCTTCGCCGTTCCCAGAAACAGAGTCCTTGCCCTGAAGAAAAACCCCATCCCACTGTCGGCTGTGATTAGCTGGCCCCAAACAGGCCCTGCCACCCAGGCTTCAGCAGGGCATGTCCCAGAGGGAGCCAGGCTGCCTCCCTGCTCCTCCCAGCCCCAAGGGAACTGACAGCACCCTGGCTAAGTCCTCCGCCTCCTGAGGAAGCCTGGAAAAGAAATGCATTTCAGCTCCTCCAAAGCCCCATCACCCCTAACACTATCACCCATTATCTCCTGGAACAGCAAGAAAACCTGTTATAGGTAACATCCCTGAACAAGCGTGGGGAATGGACTGTGTCCTGTACTAAGAAGGAAAGAAAACCCCCTCCCCAGGGTCCCTGTTAATCCCACCTGCAGGAAGCCACCTTTCTTCCCAACACCGAATCTATCAGGGGTTCATCTTAGCAATTAGGCACCGAGCATCACTGGGAGGACCAGCACACCCATTCCCTACTCCACCTCCAGTCCCTCAGCAAAGGTGATTCTCCTGCCTCCACTCCTGAAGCCCAGAATAAATGTTTCTTGGCCTTTGCAGAGCAGCAGGACACACCCGCCATCAGATTAATACAGCAAAAATATGGTCAAACAATGAGTTATCTACAATGTGATCCACATTAAGGACCCGTATCACCAGCTTAATTTCTGGCTGTACAGCAACTTCTGTAAATGTTTCAAGCTCCACCTTAAAACAGCTTAGGTCCTTGCTCGCTCGACTGCCTTTGGCTAAAGCCCTCTCCTAAGACCACCTGGACACTGTCAGGATGCCCGCTCACAGAAATTAAGACTATAATGTTCCCCTGCAGAAGCAGTATTTCTCCTACTAATTTGCTTTTACCCAACTATTTGCACCTCCACCAAACATTCTAAGCTGTCTGTATTAATATTTGGGTTGCTGATTTATCTTTTCTTTCCAGTTTGTTTCCATTTATGGTGTTCTTCTCCGTTTAATAAGAAATCCACAGTGATGGATCATCACCCTTTTCCCAAATTCACTAAATGGTTTAATAATGTAATTTTTAGGAACAGATTTGTGGCTTGTACGCACACACACACACCAAGGCAAAATAAAGATGACAGCACATTTGAACGAGGCAGCAATAAAACAGCGATAGTAATAAAGAATAAAAATGCTGTATCGGGTTGCCATGGTAACCAGCATTCAAGGACTCCAGGTAACATTGTAAAACATGCTACTGAGCATAAAGCAGCTAAGCAGGTTAAGAGGTTATTTATTAGGCTGCAACATGTTGTGCAGTGCCCTCTGGTGAGAGCGCAAGAGAGACACAAACAGGTCCCAGCTGAGGTAGAAGATGCCAGTATTGGTGCCCTGTGCACCAGCTGGGAGCTGCCAGCTTGGCGGCTGCATAAGCTGGAAGGAACCAGCGTGTGGCACAGAAGCGCGCAGAAGGTTAACGGCTGCATGCAGGGCTACAGAGAGGTGATGCCAGGACCTCAGGACCACCCGCCGCATCCACAGCGGCTTTAATCTCCCTCCAGTAGGAGCCAAGAGCTCCATAGCGCACAAAGGAAGTCACCATGGGCTCCAGGAAACTGGAGCAGGTGGGTCCTGCCAACCACTGCAAAGTGCTGCCTCTGCTGCTGCGGGCAATGAGAGTTGCTAAGATGGAACCTACAGCAGGCACGAGTACGGCCAGTGAACACAATCCGTGGCTGCTGTATGTTTTCTTAAGGACTGAAAGCACAACTGTTCCATGCCCAGAAATCTCACTAAAATTAGCAGCAGTTCCCCAGGTGGCAAAGTTGCAAAACCAGGCTCAGAGTCCCTGGAGCCCTGAGGTTCCACATGACGCACAGAGAGGAACAGAGAAACAACCCAACGAGGTCAGGAGCCCATGTGCAAAAAACCAAAAAAGCAATTCAGCAATTCAGTTTGACTCAAGGTAAAACCACCCTAAAGTCTCCCTTCCTACATGAGACAAAAATACCCAAGTATCAATCAAACACAAGATGTTCTTAAGCATCTTGACAACACAAAACCTCTTCCACGATTGCACACACCCGTACAAGCATCTTGAGTGCAACGTGCTCCAGCGCAGCCTCGCAATGCAGCGCCAGGCGGCTGTGATGAGGCCATTCGGTAACTGCCTCTTCCCAGGTACCGTTAGTTAACCACACATGTTTATTTGGGAGAGCAGGAGAGGTTGTTTAAAAATATCACGGCACAGGATTTTCTTTTTCCCCACAGGCCTTTCTG
>NW_010394948.1:9927-41269 GCF_000710305.1 Buceros rhinoceros silvestris
AGGGAAATCAATAGAAAATCCAGTTAAATGATTTTGAATAAACACTGTTAACATTCTGTATAGATTGGCTCCTCCAAAACTGGAGTCAGAGCTAACACCATCCCATTTCATCACCCTTCCCATTACATGTGTAACAGTGGAAATCTTACCACAGAGAGAGAACGATTTTTAAGCCTGCCCAAACCTTGCACAACACAAGGCATGGCTGGATTAACTTTTTCTATCAGCAAAACCAGACTATTTAGCCTAATACTCAGCAGTGCTTTCAGCGCAGCTTTCCTCTGTCGGGACTAGGGTCAGTGCGCATCCAGCCTGCCAGCCCTGCTCTGCCAACAGCCGACTCCAGCTCCCACAGCAGCTCTGTGGCTAGCGGAAGACTGGAGTTTCTCTTTAAACTGCAGAAACACTGCTGAGGGGGTGGAGGAGGGGCTGGAACACGAAACCCAGCTCTCCTTGTTTTCCCCTGCACTGTTAAAAAGCTGTCAATTCAATTCTCCCCCCACTAAGTGGCACCAATGCACCGCAAACCACAATGAAAACATCTGTACAGACAGCTTATAAATAAATATTCCCAGTCTTCCTGAGCCTGGCCCACAGCGGGGGAAACCCAACAGGCGGGGGACTGCGGTTGGGAAGGGGCAGTGGGCACTGCTGCCGGCCAGCTCTCCCGCAGCGAGGCGGCCTCTGTGCCACAGAGACAGCCCTTCGGGGCTGGCTCGCCCCCCTCATAAACGTTTTAATTACATTTCCATGAAGGAAACGCACCTTAGAGGGAGGTAAGGAAAGAGAGAAAGGCAAACAAGCAATGTCGTGTTATTTGTGCAGCTCAATCCTTTCTCTTGCTTTGAAAAGGGGTGCAGGGACAGCAGCCGGTGTGGAAACCCATGCAGTGTGAGCCAAGCCAAGCTCCATGCAGTTGAACTGCGTGTAATCTACGCCACAAATCAAACCCTGAATGCCAAAGCACTGCCATTTTTCTCTCAGACAGCCCTTGCGAGGCCCTTTTCCGGAGGAGAGCGGTAAAGACTGCCCTCAGTTCCCAGCTGAATCACCCAAGGCTTTGCCCAGCTTCACCTGGCAGACGCTTGCGGTACCGTAGGGCGGATGTGTGGCGTAGGGACAACGCTGCTGTAGATTAAACCTACTGAAAAAACAAAATCTACAGCTCAAACTTACTGCACCTGGGAAAAGGTTATGCAAATCTCAAAACCCATTTATGTTAACCATCACGCCAGAGCAGAAACTAACAGGGAAAATTGTCTAGGAAATTTCTCTCCAGTGCTCTTTGAGAGAAGTGACATTTAACCAAAATGCATCAAAGAACAAACAAATTACTATGCAAAAATGTATTTCATTCATACCAATAAAAATGGGAACAGTTGAGCAGTTTGGGACGTTACAGCTCCCTTGCCATGGCTTGCCATTTGGAAGAGCAACAGCAACGGTCACTGCTAACTGGGGGAATTCGGACGTGTGTGGAGCAAAGGTCAGAGGACACCTTACGTCGCCTCTGTATTAACATATAAAATGCTTCGGGACAACTTATTAGTGACTATGTATTATAGATATTTCGGCTCAAGGGCAACATCAAGAGGCGTGACAACCACACAGAGGCAGACAAGAGACAGAGCCTACGTTTCAAACAGGATCAAAGATGAGAGTAGCCTGCACTAAGGACTAGATGAGAAGAAAATAACTCTCTGTATAAACATGGCACTGCCTCTGCAGCAGCTGTTTTCACTGCTGATCCATGGTAACCCATGGTGTTTATATACCACAAGATGTACAGCTGGTGAACGCACAGGCGACACCAGAGTGCTGTGCTGAGCAATGCCCGGACAGGAGGAGCAGAACCTGCCAGCTACGGAAGAGGGGTCTCAGTGGTTTCACCAGCATCTCTCCAGAAAGCTGCTGGAAGAGAGCAGCCCCATAACACATTCCCATGCAGACCAGCCAGACTCTGCTGCTGGAAGCGCATGTTGAGTCCCCCAGGCTAGGAGTACCGCCTGTGGTTGGTGATCACCATACTCCAGACCAGACATACCAATCTGCCCTATCAGCAATATGCAATACCCACTTCCCTCCATCTACAACAGAATTAGAGAGCCACCATCACCACCTTTTTACTCCAGCAAATCTGAGCAGTTATCCCTAAGGAGACGAAAAAACAGTTCATAAGCATCTCCTGAGTTTGTTTGTTTTTAAAACAACACTCACAGATGTAGTACTGACATTAAACTTTCGTGCACTGAATCCAAAACAGGGAATAAAAGAATTCCATTGGTTTCAAAACACTACAAATATCCTACATGAAAAGCTGGGGGCATCGTGTCACTGGCTGAGGATGCTGACTTGTGTCTTTATGCTCCCTTCACTTTCCCCCATGCAATATCTAACAGCTGATTATTCTGTTCTTTGTAGTAGACTGAAGTTATTAAGCTTAACCCTAGTCCTGTGGGAGTCCCAGAGAAGGTTAGTGATCTACAGGCACGACATGCTGTTATTTATAGTTGATTAAGTTCTATTTATCTACATTTAAATGTTGCAGGAGATGGGAGAGATCCCAAACCACATCTGTGTCTTATTAGAAACACCAGCTGTGTGTGGTAGCTTGAAGTTTCCCTTTCTTAAGAGGTTATAAGGAAAAAAAAAAACCCACCCAGAATAATTCAAATTCTTCACTGTAGCTAAATAAATTGGTGTGGTTTAGTCATGATCTTCAAGATGTAAGTCTGACAACCCATGCAACTGAACTGCTTCTGGGGTCAAACTGAAACCCAAAATTAGCCAGACCACTTTGAAGCTGTTCTGAGCACTGTAATTGTGTTTAATTTTTACTGTAAGACTGTCCTGAGAGACACAAGTAAGGTGGCCAGCAGGTGTCAAACCAGATCTTTAGAGCCGTAACTTCTATGTCTCTGTGCATTTAGGAAGAGCACTGTCATTTCACTAGTACCGCTGTCTCTGTACACATGCCCTGTTTCACACACACACAAAGGAAGACGAGCAAACCCGGGAGATGCAGTTCTCTCCCCACCCTTTCCTTCGCACGGTCCAGAGTAACCAGATTAAAACCTTTATGTTTGCTTCCTCTGTGTAATTTAAATTACTCCATTTGAGGTGGCAGAGAACAATACTGGAATTGCTTGCATGTAGGAGATGCAAATTTTTTCCATAATAGTGTAACACTAACTTGAAGCCAGGCTCTAGAGGAAGGAAGGCATGGCACTGTCCTGTCATAATTCGTACCAAATCACAGAGACAATGTAGAGTTTACCTCCCAACTGCCAAAGCAGAAAGCCATGAAGGAAATAGTAAGCTCATGTCCTCCTTCTGTAACAGTCCCAAGCTAAAACATCCAGCTATCAACAGCAGGATATAGCAGGGACATCCAGGCCTTGTGGCTGCAGGACTGTAACACTCCATAAAATACTTCAAGAACCAGAATGATCTCTCATCTGTCTTCCTTATCATATGTCTTTGCAGGTAAGCTGTGTGTGATTTGTGAGATTTTCTTTGGTAACTGTTCCAGCCCAAAAGAGCTAGCTGAGTTTCACTTCTCGCATCACCTGAAATGGAGAGGAGATTCAAAATGAAACTTCAGGGTTTCGCTTCAGGAAAAGCGAAACTTCTGAGTTTTGCAAAGCATTCTTTGAAATGCCCTGCTTTGACAACCAATTCTTGCACAGGAATCAGTGAGACTGTGCCCACAGGAGCTCTGTGAAACTGTGCATCTTGAAGGGAGGACATCTGCAAGGACTACTTTCACCGAAGCCTCTGCCTGCAGTCTTCTGATGGAAGAGTAACCAGCTGCCGATCACTCCAAAAGAGACCAACCAAACCGCTGTGGCGGCTCATGTTCGCAATCCTCATGTGTAGGTTAATCTGGATGGTAAAAGACACCCCACTCTCCCTTTGCAAGTTCTCGTGCAAGCTCCAGGCTCTGACCATCCCCACACCATGCAGCGGCCAGCGACTCCTTGCTCTTCCCAGCCCTAGCCCACATCTACTGAAGTGATGCAAATGTGAGCCGATGCTAACAGAGCGTTAAACCTCAAATTAGACAGTGGCTGGAGCAAGCCTGGGATATTTCCACAGTTTCCCTGACAAAGGGAATGCTGCCAGCTCTTTGCTTGGTTGTGAGGCATGTGATAATTTGGCGTCATCCTCTAAGTTCTGAAATTTGCTGGAACAAAAGAAATGTTGAGCTTTCATTAAGAGGAAAAAAACCAAAGTGTACATCTCAAGTCATAAACACAGACTTGAAAAATACAGCCCGTGAGCTCCTGAATGCAATTAAGGAGAATCTAACCCAGTACTCATTAAGTATCTCAGTTGCTGGGTAGCTTATTTGTTCATTCTTGTTATTTGATTAGGTTTGATAACTCAAATAGTTTGGAGTTTACTTCTGCTGCATTTCATCTTAATCATTTTTTCATGGGCCTCCTGTACAGCTCTAAGGAAATCATACAGTCACCCTACACCTCAGGTAGGCGTAGGATTTCCAAAGTCAGAGTCTGATCAATTTTTTTTCAAATGTTGACTGCCCTATTTACCTAGTGTCATCTCTTCTGGGGCTAGAGACTGTGTACACCATGCGTCTCAGTGTACCTAGGTACCACGAAAATCAACAAACTATCATCACATCAGAAATCTAATCTTCACAATCTCAAAAATTCATCTGTTCCTGGGCAGAAACCAGAGCTCCAACATAAATGCTACCTCATTAAAAACTTGCCACATGCATATCCTCATCAACATATAAAACAAAACAGTTTTTGCTCACAGTGATCTCATAAAACTGATGTTTTGAGATATAACCAATAAACAGAACAATCAGCCTCTTAACTGCTAATTTCTCTTACCGGTATTTCTAGATGACACATTTCGCAGTTGCAAGCATACGTGTGCATACATTCAGTGAGTCAACTGCCAAAAAGGTTCCTCCCGTATTACAGGAAGAAATGAAGCATTTTGGGTTAAAACCAAGGAAAGAACAAAACCAACAACAAAGCAAAGTCTGGTTATTCCAGAGTACAGTTTCCTCCGGTACTTTGTGTTGCAATTATTGACATATCCCCAGATAGTCAAACTGATGTGGTCCAAAGTTTTGTTGTGGACTTTGCAGAACATGCCGTGCCTGTGCCAACAGAAGCACACTTAGCGTGTTATCAGAGTGAACGATGGAACAGAGGATACACTAGATTTGCTGGTAAAGAAAAAAATAATCAGTAAGCTACATGAAACCAGCTCACGACAAACACCAAGTCAAAAAACCACAACAAATGCAAAATCAGATTCAAGCACACTACAGGAAGTAGGTGCAAGTTGCAACCACCTTGACATCTCGAGGCTCTTTGTTCGGATGAACACCAGTAGCCAACACATTCCAGCTCTGCACCATCCAGCTTCTCAACAACTTCAACACAGCGACTCAGCAGTGAGTACACTAACACGTATTTTAGCCCAGGACAAGAAGAATTGTATTTGAAAGCTGCACTCAAGGCTTCCCCACATGTTGATCCAAATCATCTTTTCTCGCTCTTGCAGATGCCGGGTAAAAACATACAACTTGTACATACTCATCAGTTAGACATCCACGAGGCTCAGCAGCTGCAGTCCTGACGCCCTGGCTGCACAGCTCCTGCCAGAGCCTCCCCTACAACCACAGGACAAACACACGTCGCCTGGTAAACACAGCGGCACAGCGTGGTTAAAGGCAAGCAGAGATCCCGTCTTACCAAAGGGACACTGCTCTTCATACTAGTACAACAGCAGCAGTATTCGTTACACATCAGGAAGGCACAAATGCTGCTCGCTGTGAGAATTACAACTGCCCTGTTGTGCCGGCAATACCATGTAGTTCACCCGTACGTTGTTGAAAAGGTAATGCTTTCAGGTAGGAGAACCCAAGTGGCGTAAGGCAAACAGCTCTTCTGCCCCCCAAACCAGGAAAAGTTTAACTGGGACCAGACACAGATTATTTCAGAATTTTGCAAATACAATTAATACACAAGATGTCTCACCATCTCAGCAGCCGCTTCTTCCCCATGCTTATTTCATAACAGGTTGAGTTTATCCTTTGGCTAGACAAGCTAAAACCACGTCCGTAGACAAGAAAAGCCTGGATGCACGGCTTTACTATTAAGCCTCATGAGCAAAGGCAGAAATCTGAAAGCAAAGAACACTAAGACTTTTCACCACGAAAACTTATTCTGAATTTCCATTTTTTAACCATAGTCCTACAACTTGAGTATTTTCCCTGCTGTTCAGCTGAGTTCCATAGTTTCTCTGCTTCCTCATTTCAAATTATACTTACACAGAAAAAAATCAATTTAAATTATTTTGAAAAACTAAGCAGCACACACTTTCAGATGTGCAAAGGCTGCTGAGTGCATAATTTATGAGAGGACAGGCAGAACCACAGTATGACGATGCTGCCATAGCATATAAATCACCTGCAATAAAAATTAGACAAAAATGCCCCTGCTTCTGCACCACTCAGTACATATTCACCTTCTCATAGCCTAAGCATGTAAGTTCAACCAGAGGAGGTTTGTTATTAGACTACCTAAAAAACCCACGAATTCACAAAACCCAAAACATAACAATCAAAACCAGTATGCGCAACACAAACGTACTGCCACGAACGCCAGGTAATTCCTCAGGACCGGTACTTGACATCTCCTTTAAACGAACTGCCGTAAACTAATAATTTTTACAGGAACGCGTGCTGAGCCACCCAGCCCTTCGGAAACCCGTAGCTTCTGAAAGTCTGTGTGCAGCTCAGTGCACCTAAATTGGATCAGATGGCAAGAGGTGCACAAGTACCTTGTTTTTCTTCTTCCCCTCAGCATTCATTGCCACTCCTCGGCACGGGTCATCTCCTCCATGCACATGCACATGCACCATTTCCAGAAAGTGCTCTGAAGAGGCTGAGTGTCTCAAAATAACAATGATCCAAACCAAGAGCTTAAGCACTTAAACAAAAACACAAAACAAAAGAAGAGAAGGGGGCGGAGGAAGAAAAAAATGCAGTGGAATAAATCCAGCCGTAGCTCCGGCAGCTCGGGAGCCCCTAGCAAGTGCCAGCAGTTTCAAAAGAGCTGTAATCTCTAAACTGTTATCAAGGTTTTATCGCACTCCAGTTCTTATCTAAACCAAACAATCACTAGAACAGCAGCTGATAAGGCATCCTGACAAGGTAATTTCAGCAATTTAAATCCACAGCTACAGCCACCATACACCAAGAATATTTTAACGCTCTTTCCAGTTTAACCTCTAATCTCTCTTCCTCTGTTCTTTCCAAACACGGGGCCAATTTTTCTCTCTCACAGCCGGGCGCACTTCCTGCCATCGCCTGCATTAGGGGCAGGTGCCCTCTGAGCTCTCCCCTTTGGCGTGTGCAGCCCGTCCACCAACACCAGCTTGCTTAATCAAAAAGATCATTATTTTCTCCCTGAATTCAAGTGGCCTTTTCCCCTGGTTTAACTAAGGTCCATTGTTAAAAGTGGTGGCTACATCTGTCACAAGCTGCTGTGTGGAAAAGGAAGTCAAAGGCAGCAAACATGAGGCAGAATCTACCTTGGCCCTGATGTAACTGGATGATGTAGCACAAAAGAAATATTTTATGTGTAGCCCTACAAAATCTCACCCACGTGTCACAAGACAGGTTCACCTCAAGAGCCTTTTAGCTCAACGTCTCTTCTTCCAAAATCATTCATTGGCCAGAAAATCCAGTATCTTTTTCTCCATTTTTGCTTGTAACAGACATTTCACATCAGGCCAGACTTTGATTTTCAGGACATCTGAAAACTCTTATTTGTGCTAAACGTAGCTGGTAGAGTAGAGTAACAGCCAAAAGCAAAACAAAACCAGCTACCTCAACTGGACAGAAGCATGAGTTGATCTGATGCAATTTCTTCCGGACATTAGACACTGCCTTGACACGATTCCTGATTATTTCTCTCCCCATGCTGAAGCATAAAAGTGGTATTAAGCTACTAACATTTTCCTGTGTGTCCAAAGCCAAGTGGCAACTTGCCTGCTCTGGATGATGTTCACGTACATAAGAGGGGGCAGAGCAGCTTTAGACCCACCCGATTTACCCGTGGCTTTCCACAGCTCCTGCAAGGCCGGGGAGCAGAGCACAGCTCTTGTGCAATCGTCCTGGGCACGCTCAGCATCTGCAAGTGCATCAGGAACAGCAGCCAGAGCTACTCAATTAACTAGAGGAAAGTTCCTGGAATGAACTGCAACTGGGTCCCATCTGTGGTGCCATAACTGACTTTGTCTTCATGTGAAGAGAAAGTGAACGGTGTAAACTAGAGAAATTGCTCAATTCCCTCAGGTTGAACTTTCAAAATCAGCACAGGGGATTCAAGATTTCTTGGCATGTGCACACAGGGGAAACAAAACCCCAACCAGATGCTGCAATACCCAAGAAATCCCTTCACTAAGGACAGAAAATTCCTTTACACCCTACTTCAAAAACTCCTCAGTCAAAACTTAATGAAGAGACAAAACAGATGCAAACCCTCATTTTCCTCTATAAATCACTGTGTCTGACGTATGAAATGCAAACTAATTTGTTTAAATTACAAGAATTAAACGTGGTTATAGAAATAATAGAGTGTCTTCAGATTTTAATCAGAAAAAATGTGTCTTGAGTATCAGAAAAAATAACCCAGCTCAAGCAGGAACAGAACATACACGTAACACATCGTACCCCTATCCTTCACTAGCGCTAAGAGCGAGCAGTTATTTCCTTTCTCTTACAGTACAAAGACTAATAATTTCTTCATTTCTGGATACCTCCAGTTGGGCCAGTACTGGGTCTCTGGCATCAGGAAGCATCGGGGAAGCCCACCAGAAGTTAACTGATTGAAAACCTGGATGTGTTTCAATACTGCTCTAAGAGAGGTTACATCAAGATCCAGGTACTCAAGTATCTAACACAAAGCAAGAAAACAATCACCCAATTCTAGACAGACATGCAGTTTGTACCAAAATAGACCTCATCTTCGTGTTCCTTCCCCGTGGCTTTTTAGGGAGGTTACGGGGCTGGATATGGTATTCAGTTTGGTCTCTATTGCATCATATTTGCAAGGGCTGTGCATTGTCCCTGGGTCCAACTGGTCTGCTTCAAGAACAAATGAACCTTACAGCTTCTTCAACCAATCCCTGAGCGCACAGCAAACTTGCCTGTGACAGCACAGTTGTGATACACCCAGTCAGCATTTAAAACACCCAATCCAACCCACCGTAAACTGTCACTTCAGGCATTTATGGCAGACGGTAAACATACGCTTATCAGAGAACAACTGCACCCTGTGAGCTCAGCCAATGGAACAACATTTCTTATCAAATCAATGGCTTATCAGGAAACCTAACAAAAATAAAGGTTACACCAGATGGTCTCGTCCTTTTTACCTCTGCTCCATCGAGATGCATGACTTCAATTAAAGCGACAGTGCTCAGAATTTGTAGACTTGCTTCCTCTTGTCTGTCCTTGAAAGGAAAATCCTACCCTAAGAGCAAGGGACAGGGAAACAACCACCTACCGAACCTTGCTGAACTTGACAAACACGGCATCGACCCAGATTGTGCCATCAGGGGCCCTCACTCGTGCCCACCTGCACGGATCAATAGCCCAGCATGGCAGCGTTTACCTCGCGTGAGCCCCCCAGCACATCTGCTCACACACAGCTTCCTGCACTTCAGCAACAAAACGAAGGTCAAGAGGCACCAGGAGAGAGTGCGGTGCGCTTCTGCGCGGGGCCGCTGGGGGATATTTGCACAACCACTGGAATCACATTTAAATTCTATCACCACAGACAATGTCTGCTGTTGGTGCCAGATGATGATACGGTTAACCGAACTGACAAATGAAAACAAACAAACAAAGAAGAGATAATCAAGTAGGAAAAAACTTCAAATTCCCTTATTGCTTGCTTTTGTCAGGAGTTGTCTAAAAGCATTAGCTTATGTTGCTCGTATAAAGCGCTGTATGAACAAGAGCATTCCGGAAGCACACAAAAGCAAGGATTTTTGTTTGACCAGTACAGGCACTGGAGCTCCCTTCAAAAGGCACGTTTGTCCACACAAAGTGAGCTACTCCTCGTCCTGTGGTTGTTTTGTACCACACCACAGCCCTGCTCTCTTACTGGCAAAGTAGCAAAAGCCCCTCCAAACAGAATAGGCTGGATCCAACTTATTGTCTAATGAGCTTAATTAACAATCATCTAATTAACTGTTGCTTAACAGTGGATACCAATCTAGGTCACCTTCCAGCCGTAATCTTACAGCAGTGGCATCGGAAAGTAACCATGTAAACAGCAGCCAGACAGATACCAAGGAGCACATCTCCTGTGTGATTATAAACACTATTTTCTGAAACAATTGCTATTAAATTAAACGCAACTGTTTGTATTTACGTTCATACAAGTAAATTCCTAAGTTACAAAGGATCAGAAAAGTTTCAGGTGTTGAGCTGTTGACACTGGCAAGCTGTACTTCATGCTACCTGAAGTCTTCTCTGCTTCCAGGGAACAGGCTGCTGAAGAGTTACTCAACACAAGCAAGAGACCCTCTTGATTTTTTTCATTCAGATCAGATTTTTCAGATCACAAAGCAGCTGTCAGTACTACCACAGGACTAGACAAATAATCACTTTTTAAAAATTTAATAGAAGCTACCAAACTACTCACCCACCACTTTAAACTACACAGTCCTGGTCAATCCATGCTCCTGACCTGGACATGTGAAAGTTCCTTCTAACACACCTATCTCACCAGATATTATAAGTTAACCTGGAAAATAGAATTACCCTGTAAAGCAGTCTGTTATACCTCTATTTTTTTACATGATCTAGGAATAAAACATTTGGGGCCTCTTGTTGACACCACACTATTTTGCTGAGCTGTATGATCTGGAACTAGAAACATTCATTTGTACTTACACGGCAGAGATTGATTTTAATCAGTATTATCCAAATTGCTGCAGTGGTATTTGCTAGGTTTTGAGAGCATAAAACTCGCCTCTCTCTATGCCATCACCAAAGGCAATCAATGTAATAATTTTCTTACAAGCTGAAAAGACATCATCTTATTCTGCTGCCACACAGCCAAGCACGTGCTCTTCATCAGAGCTTTGCTGAGCTCAAGTGCAACTTGGCCACTGCTGCTCACAATCCTTACAGCCTGACTACAGATGGAAATGACTGCAAACTGAGGCAGGACATGTGTTTATACGCATGATATTCCTTTCAGCTAAGGAGCCTTTTCCAGTTCTCTTCACTACACCAAATTAAGGTAAACTGTGGCTAAGGGAGCCCCAGGGTGAGCTCCTCCCGGTCATTTCTCCTTGAAAACAAGTCCTAAAAATCTGGGGTCTGCTGAAAATGCTGCATGGGACATCAGCTCTGCTCTGAGGAGCATGCTGCCACCTTGGCTCCTGGTTCTACATCCCCTTCCTGTGCTGCAGCCTGAGGTCCTCCTCAGATGACTAAGAATGGTCTCAATCTACAAGAATGTTCCTACCGAATAGCTTTTCCTTTTCATTAAAATCTTTTAAAACAGCTACTCACCTATTCTTTCAATACTACTGACAGCCTCTTTGCTGCGAAAACACTTGAAAGCACTTCCAACCTTTTTTTTTTTTTAAATATCATTGCCATGTGCTGTTGTCTTCATGGATTAGCTATGTATGCTGCTGTTACAAAGCCAGGTTGAATGCAACTCTAACGTAAGGTACTTACAACTCTGCGATCTCAAAAACACTAACCCTCCCTGATAAGCAAGCAATAAAACCCTGTCCTTTATTGCCACCAAGGTAATTCATACTTTAATATATCTATTATTTCAGTACTAAGATTATTTTACTGCAGTAAATTGAATTCCTCATGAAGGAAATAAAAAGTGAAGAAAATGCATGAGAAATGCTGAAGCAAAAGTCAGATTCTGTGAGAGACTAGAGAACAAAAAGTTTCAGAGAAACTGAAATCAGTACTGGCATTAGAAGAAATTATAACTTAGAATAACGTTACTCCTCATAGTGTTGCTGGGATAATTTGACAAATGTCAGGACTAAGCACTTCCATACTGCACTTCATCTATCGGAGAATAAGCATTAAAGAGCTCCCTTCACAGCCGCCTCAAGGACAGGACTGTCAGCTTCCAGCAAACAAACATGCAGCAGGCAAAGTGCTGCAGGTCAGAATCTGAAGTCTTATTCCTGACTCGTAGTTTCTCACTATTGCAAAATGCTTCCCCTTCCACAACCTGGAACCGATTTGCAAATTATTCTCTTACTAGTGCTCAAAAAACTGGGACTGGGTTGAAAGATCACAGCTAGTCCTAAGAATTTACCCAATTTGTGCAAAGATTTAGAAGGCAAGTTAACCATCTGCTGAGTGTTGGAACAGCTGAAAATCAGAACTCTTGTTCCCATTCCTGATTTTAATTCTGCAGGCTCCAGAAATGTTTTCATTAGCACAAATTTTGTATTCAGAGAATCACACACCACAATCATCATCCTAAACCCCCACTCAATGCTTTGTACCATATGACATTTCTCGATCAATACTAATATGATTCACAAATTGGTAGAGGATTTGGACATACAGTTTGTATTTTATTCCTTTGGAAGTCTCTAAAACCTTAATTTTAGGAGACTAATATTTTTTTCCCCAAGAGCAGAATGTTAACCAGTTCATTTCTATTTGCTAGTCAATGCGCTATAACTGGTATTCCAGCAACGCGGGTTTACTGTGGTTTAATAGGGGACTGGAATACAGACGAAGCAGCTCCACGTGAGCTGCAGCCGCTGCAGCCTAAACCCTTCCTGTTCCCGGCAGGTACCGCACAGCTGGGAAGCGGTTTATGTGAAATGAGTTGCTCTCCAGTTCGTGGCAGACAGATGTCCCATGTCAAAGCCCCACCATCACCATCAGTGCTGCCCGATGGCTGCCTCAGGAGGTCAAGCAGAGAACAGCGAGCCTGTGAGCACAGGCAGAGGGAGGAAGGGCCACATTCGTCACCGTCACTAATGTGCACAGCGTGGCAGTGTACAAAGGCCAGGACAGGAACAGCGGCTCCCCAGATGGTGTACAATCTCAGCAGAGAGCATCCTTCCCTACAAGACCTACGCCTACAGTTTAAAGATGCAACATTAGCACTGGCCAACCTACGCAGCAGAGCGCGGTGTCGTTTTGCAAACTTCATTGGACTTGGCTTTTCTTCCTTTTTAAGCTGAAGATACAGGGGCGGGAGGAAAGGGAGGCAGAATAATCCCAGCTGAGCTGGTGATATGGCATCCCCAGGCACGGAGGGAATTCAGCAAGACTGCAAAGGAAACTAAAGCAGCACCTGTTCCAGTTTGAGGAGGAAGGCTTCCCTACGCATTAAAGCCAAAAAGCAGTCAGATAAAACACGAGATACAACTCTCGTTTGGGGCTCAGTAACGGCTGGGACACTGGTGAAGGAAAAACAGGCCTCATGTTTGCACTCAGTAGATGCCAGATGAGAAAGATAGACTTAATCGATGTTGTTAAAAATTAGACCTTTGTCTATGTACAGCATTACAGTGCAGAATCTCCCATCACAAGACGAGCCTATTGTCACTGAGCTCTTTGAGCTTCTCCTTCATAGGCCGTATGCAGGAACCAGGCTCTAGGCAGTTACAGGAGTTTGTAGTGTGTTTCCATTTTCCAGTAAAATGGACAGTGGTTTCACAGTAACACAAGGATTTAAACCAGAATTGGGACTTCCACGGAGTACACCACGGTGTTGTAAATGGCAACTACCACCACCACCACAAACAAAGAAAGTTGGCAAAATAAGGAAAAGAGTAAGAAAAAAATACAATAAAAATCTAAGTACTTCTACATTCCATTGCCATACCAAACCGAAATCAAGTAGACAGAAAATGATGACTGCACCCACACAACAGGGAAACTAAAGAAGATGACACAACTCGTACCATTTCCCTGGTATCTCCCATCTTTGGCTAAACACAGCCACAACTGACCAGGTTTGTCTTACCCACTGCCACAGAAATCCCATTTTGCCCAGACATAGTCTGGCTGAAGTTCCCACAACACCAGATGATTATTTGGGCTAACCCAACCCTGCACTGTCCACTAGACAGCAAAAATTTGTTCTTTGCTGCAAAGAGAACAAGAAATGATGAAAGTCACAAAGATTAACAATGAAAGAAAAACGTAAAAATCGGAGAAGTGAAAGCCACAGTCCAGGACAGTTACAGAGACAGGTTAATTATTAACACTGAGGACTTACCATCGCCTAAATTTTTAAAAATGTTTAACCAGCAGTTAGAGCCACAGTAAGGAAAGTACATGCTTGAGTCTTCCTTCCATTTTGAGAAGGAGGAAACTGAGGTGAGGAATGAGCTCGTAAAGCCACAGAGAAAGGCACAGTCACCTGAATAAAACGCGTCTGACTTCTCACCCTACCTGCTCAAGTCCTCTCCTCTGGTTTATTCTCTTACAAATCCTGATCAGGAAAGTGGAAATCCTTACCTTTTAAGTAGCAACATTCTTATTTGTAAACTGAAAAGTACTTGCCACAAGGGACAAAAACCAGACTGACCTTTGACATTTTTGAAAGGTCAATAAATGACAATAGGAAGCAAAATTGTATCATTACCAATAAACTGTCAATTATTTTATGATATGAGAGGTTATTTAATCTAAAACTACAACTAATAAGGAGAGTGATAAGAGATAAGCAAGGTAAAGACTCGGGGACTTTTCAGTCTCGTATCTTATCGCTTCTGGTGTAATATTAACCTGCTTGATTCACAATGTCCCAGTCACTTTGTGATCTTTCCACCGTTGAAAACAATTAGCAAATGTGAGGTATCTAGAACTTTGTTCAGCGGTGCCACTAAAACAATGCAAGCCTGCTTTTGATCACGCATTCAAGATACAGTAGCACCAACACAGGGAAGATGTTAATCCTGGAGGTTTCTTTTTACGTTAAACTGTGAAAACTTTATTTTTATTTTACTCTGAAAAGGAGAGTATGAACTCTCACTACTCCTCTACAGCCAACACCATTCTTAATCTGCTTGGCGAAGATTAGTAAACTGCTTTCTACTATATTGCTTTGCCATCTCTCTAACCAATAACGTGATGCTTTCCAGCAGGCATTGATTTATCTTAGAAGTCTACAAGAATACTCACATAATTATTGTCTCTCATCACAAAAATTATTTAATGATGGAGGTACTGTCATGCACATTCACCTGTACCCGAAGCAAATCAGTTCACCAGCTAGACCACCCACCCGCTGGTGAATCTTTTATTTAGCTTGCGTCACTGTTGATTGTAATTGAAGAAGTCATGATTTGTCATAGCTTGTACTGCCTGAAAACGAAAAGCTCTCTAATACGCTGTTAAAATTGCAGGTGGTTTTGTCCACGAACAGTGGAAGAGTATTGCTCAACTAAACCCTCACATCATAAACCGGCAATCACACACTGCAGCTTGGGATTTCTTTAGCCTTAGCGAAGTGCTGCGGTTGGAAAAGCCAGCTCCAAGCAGAATGCTGGGGCTTGCTGGTTGGAGAGACAGAGACACGATTTTATAAAATTCAATTTATCCTCCTCCCCTCTAAATCCTCTACCCCACCAAGATTTATTCATATCGGTAAACTCTCAACTTCAAGAGGTTAACAAGTATAAAATATCGGTGTGTGCTGCAACCCTAGGACATAATTTCACATATACCTCACCGTGACACAAGCCACAGTGGCCAGAAGAGTGGAACCGCCTCCCGCTGGGCCCTGCTGCTCCTCCATCTCTGCAGAAGTGATGGGGCACATCAGGAAACCAGCTAAGAACAAACTGCCCCCAAAATGGAAAAAAACCGCAAACCCAACCCCAACCCAATAAACCCCCCAGTTCGCTGCGATCCTAACCCACAGCTGTCCTGCCACGAGGGAGCAGCAGCAGTAGGAAAAAAGCCAGCTGGAAGGAGGCAGGAGTGCTTCTTTGCAGCAGTGCCAGCTCAGACCTACGTAGGACCTTGCTCCAAAAGTATGTGCAATAAATGCACCACCCCAGGTAGCACAGAGGAGCAACCTCTTTTTCGAGGTGGCTGATGGGTGGCTATTTTTGGCCCACAAAGCAAGAATGTTATTTTCTCTGATGACAAGAGTCCTGTGCTGTGACAAGCCCACACAAATAAACCACAACCCACACTTGCACATTGTCCTCCCTTCCCTCACAGAGCTGGTTTACATACCGACAGCCATTTTACATACTGATAGCTACCCGGCTGGTCCTCACTGCGCTGTCCAGAATGAGGTGTGTCACACATGCTTATGTTGCAAACGACACTCAAAAGCTTTTCCCTTTTGTTGCTACATTGAACCAAAACAAACTTTGAAATCTCAGAAGCTGCAAACAAAACAGATCCGTCTTTCTCCAAGCCAGCTTTAATCCTCACACCACAGCAGCCAGAGATACATCATGGAGTCCTGAGTGGAAAGTATTTCAAGCATGTTCTTGGAAGCTCATCATCCAGTTCCTCCACAGATTGTGCCACCGACAGCCTCTAACATGACAAGAGGGTGAGGCCTCAAACACTTGGTATTTCTCAAGAGAAAATAATATCCTGGCTTTCCCCACTGGAGGGTGGATGAGAAAAAACAACCCGTGAAGGTGGTTTGCAGCCACCATTACATACGCCAAAACACAGCGAAGAGCACAAACATCTCTGACCCACAGAGCTCACCCTTTACCCCTAAGTATTGAGTAATTTTCCCATTTATCTTACAGCATCTGCTTCACGAAGTTACACCACCTGTTATTAGGGCAGCTATAGATATACAGAGGGATGGATACATTGCCTCGTCAGATTGAGAACAAATATTCTATTAAAAACATTTTTAATGCAGCTGCAGAGCAGGCAGGGAGATGAGAATCGACCTGCTCAACTATTGCTTCCCCAGCTGACTCACTGCTACCTTTAGCTCTGCACAGTAAGAGCAATTATATCTATTTCTCTCTCTCCCTCTTGGTACAAACATTAACCTAAACCCAAAAGCCTGGTCAGATTTGAGTTGCCATTACAGAAATTCTCATTTAACAAACAGCTCATCAAAGAAGGGTTTTTCCTCTTGAAAACAGACCTACATTCTCTGTGTGTTGGGGAAATACAGATGTCCCCCACTCCTTTGATCAGCTATGTCACATCTGCATCTGTTTCAGAAAAACAGTTCTCTGCCAGACATTCCAGTGAGCTACCACCAGGACACTCTCCTCCAAATCACCAGGGAAGTGGGGAAGCAGTAACCCTGAAAAGACGCCAGCCCTGAGCAAGAGGCTGTGAGTGGGTAAGAGACGTTCTCCAGCTCAGAAACAAGGGGAAAGCAGAGCTGGAAGAGTCCCTAGGCTTTCTAAAAGCTAAAATACCAAAAAGACTCCAGCTCTAAGGGTCTGAAAGATGGAAATTTCCCAGTGCCCTGCAGCAGCAGCAGCAGCCAGATGGTGTTTCTTCACTTACCAAGGCCTAGAAGAGCCATTTGAGCTCGAAGGCAAACAAGCAGTTGTAATCACACAACTTAACTAGCACCCAGCAGATAATAAATGCTACCACTTAAGAAGCTTCTAGAATAAGCTACATTTGGCTCAAGAGCCTCAGCTAAAAGAAGTTGAATAGCTACGACTGCTAGCTTGTAAGAGCAGCTCAGGACAGCGCTTTTCTTTCCCATTATCTTTGATAAGAAAACAGTTGGGAGTCAAAAGCCCTCTGAAAACCACCGAAGTAAAGGCTTGGTCAGGAATCTTCTGTTTCAGAAATGTGACCAGGGCAGGACAGGAAATCGGTATTTACCAAAGCCTCCAGCTCTCTTTTTCGAGCCCTCTCAGAGTGAATGCTCTCCAGAATCAAAGCATGTATGGCGTCCTGCTTTTTCATCACTCAGCACAACCCACGGTAACCAGGAAAAGAAGCAAGCGTGGAAGTGGAGAAGGGAAAAGCTGGGAATTAAGGGGCATGCAGGAGCAAGCTAGACTAGCAGGAGACATCAACTGGCACATAATTCAACAAACAATATGAGGGTGTAGGAGATTTACTTCTCCTTTTCCCTCCTTTCCACACCGCATACCTCCTGTTACACCACCTCCCTGGTGCTGCTTCAGATCCCTCCCCCAAGCTGCACAAGACTTCTTCCAGTCTGATTTCCTTGTGCTGTAACTTTGGTTATGGGAAATCTTTTTCTGGTTTTGCAGCAAAGACAAAGCCTGTAGGAGATGACCAAGCCCCCGGGCCATTCTGTTGTGATACAGGGCACCACCATGACCAGAGGTTTCAGAGAAACTGACCCTGCTCTTGCATATATGTTCTAGGATGCTGAAGTCATATTTACACACAGAAAACCACAGTCTGAGACCTGACGGTGTGAACATTCCTAATACACCAGTGTGCCTCTCCACTAACCTAGCAGCAGCTCTTCCAAGGGTCAGACTTCAGCTTCATTCTCTCTGCTGAATTAATCACTGGTTTCTCGGTCAGGACTGCCAAAACAAAAACGGAGCCAATGAGTGCAGATGTTGGCACTCTGGGAGCTGGACCAGATCCACCATCTCATTTTGTATAGTCACTGCACAGCTGTCAGACACAACAGTTATGGTCGTTACCAAGCAGGGAAAGAATGGAGCCAGATACCTACACAGAGCGTCAGTATTTTATAATCAACTTTGAGCCATATGTTGGGCTTTACGCCACAAAAGCATTCAGAGATTCTCTAGTATGGAAATACAAATAGCAAACTTAAAATACTGCTTTGCAAGACTAAGTCTTCACATAAGTTATTTACCTGCATAAGAATATACCCAGCAAAATGATGCTGGAACTTCCCCTGACTTTGTTCACAATAGGAAAGTAAATAACTCGGAAGAACGGATGGATTGATCCACAGCTGACTTAGAAAGCTACTCATTAATCTGCCTCTAGTCCATCCTCTCCAAAACCAAGATTAAGAACAGTTCTGCCCCGTAGTCCAAAGAGGGGGTCTGGGCCAGCCGTGCACTGGGCTGCTGGGAGCAGAAGCAGGGACAGAGCCCACGTTTGATTAAAATGTGGGTTTCTTGCATTAGAACATCAGCTCACTAGCACTCAACACTGCCAGTTTCTCTCCATCCGTCAGGTATGCTGAATCCGGAGAGCGTGCAATACAGTCGGAAGGCTTTTCACTTTTTGATTCGTACTGATATAAAGAAATCCACAGCATCTCCTCAGTGCCTCTCACCTGCGCAGCACATTTGCTTGTTACAGTAAAAATTGTTTCCCTTGTCAGATACTGCTTCAAGTAGTCCTGTATTTTATGCTCCTAATTCAGAGCTACATTTCCTCTGGGCTTCTATATGCTCACAACTGGCAACAACTATTGATTACTGTGAACGTTCTCCTTTTCTTTACCACTACTTAAATAAATGTAGAAAAAACTTGGACAGCATTTCTCAAAAAACAGGCTGGTAAAACCAGCAGCTCTCTTATCTCAGAGCTGTATGGAGTATGTACAGCAACCTACTCCCAGGGAACAACTCCATCTAAAGATGGTAACTGCACAAAAATTACTAATGCAGGAAGCATTTCAAAGCAAATACAGAGATTTCCATACGAGCGCTAATCTTTTAAATAACTCCCCTCCCACTGTACAGTTTGCCAAGAGGTGATTTTCTGACAGAACGAAGCGTCAGCATTGCAGGCGTAACTGGGCTGGTAATTTACATTTGCCTTGCTGTACTGGTGCACTTTTACACCACGGCCACACAAGCTAAAAATACAGTGATAGTTCTGATAGGGCTGTTCTCCTGGTGCTCACACCGAGCCCCACGCCCAGCAAAGCCCACTTTCAGACGGACCAGTGTCCTGCTCCTTCATCTTCTGCTGCAGAGTAGCTTTGCTGGGTGGCACAAGCTCTGGCTGAAGCTACTCTTCACTGGGAAGGCTGAGGCATCAGCTCAGATGTGTCTCTCCCCTCGACCATGGCTGTGGACCTGTGCTGCAAGCTGTTTCCTACACATAGAGTGTCTTAGGAGCAGCAAATACAGGATTTCTCTCTATCCCTCAGACACTTATTTCATTTTTAAGAGGTCTATCCAGCTTTCCCCACCTGGTTTAAGTCAGCCAACTTAAAAGTTACTGGATAGGAGGAAGAAAAAAAAACCAAAGTCACACACGATTGCACCAGGCAAATCCCCACAGAAAATCCAGACTAGAAACAAGCAGGGAGCCAGCTACTCTCGGAAATACCACTGACTCATTAGGACACTGCCTAAAAGATACACAGCTCTTTTGTTTGTTTGTTTTGCTTTTTTGTTTGTTTTCCCCTTGGATTCTCTACACCCAGCCTATTCGCAAAGGCGCTTTGACAGCTGAATGCAGGGCACAGCCTCACCCTGGCTTGGGCACAGCTATGATCCAGCTTAACTTAAAAACACCCACCCAACCAAAAAAAACTGTGGGAGGAAGAAAGATTACAGGTAACAGGTAGCTAAAGAGCTAGGTACTTATTTATTTAAGTCCAACACATACAGCAGAAGCTTAGGGACAAGACAGTTGAGACAAAATGACTCTGCGCACATTTAAAAAACCTTATGAACTCTCTTTCTTTCTATGCAATCAGCCTAATTACACTTATGTAGAAGTCTAATTACACCTCTGCATTAGCTACCAGTGAAGTGTTTCTTGGGTTATTTCTAAGCAGCCTACAATTAAATGAGCCTCATCCATTAAGTGACACTCTGTGTGTGTAGTCTTACTGCTACAATTATGTACCTCAAATCAGCCCCTGAATATCCTCCTTGCTGCCAAAGATATTCCTGTGAAAAATGAAGGATATTGGAGGTGGCTTGGAAAACACCGCTGACATTCAAAACAAATGCTGTTATGCAAAGCCCTGCGTTTATTTAAATTTGTGCTGCTTGAGATGCAAACAAGACTCGTTTCACTACATGGCTGTGCTATTCATTTATTAACTATTCCGCATGAAATCCATTTCTAAATGATTTCACTCAAGTTCATAAGCCATTTTAAAACTCAAAAACTGATGAAAAAGGAAATGATCCAGCAGCTACAAACCTTGAACTAAAAGCCTGATGGAAATAATTTTATTTCTTGATTTAAACAGCACATGAAATTGGATTCAATCCCAAAATCATTACATGCTCTTTTAATTAAAACTTATGAAGGTTGTAGGAAGTGGTTATACTTTCAGACAGAAGGAACTCTTCTGAGTTGACTGCTGCAGTAGCCTACGACTAACACTAGGCAACAGCCAAACAGAACAGGGTTGCCACATTTTCACTGTGGTGATACACGCTTTAATATCCAGAGCCGGGCAGTACGACTCACAGTACAGAAGCCATACCCCAGCAGTATGGCTTCAGCTGGCAACAACTAAGCGTCCTCCTCTATTTTCCAGCCATCAGTAGTTCAATGTACACAAGAAAAAAATGTGCAATAGGCTGCAATTTCTTAGTGTTACCAGCTCCCACCTCTCAAGGGAGGGTTCTGAAATGCTACCTTTCAATAACACCGACAGTAAAGGGTTTTGCAGGGTGGGTGAATTATTTTTTATATATAAAGGTATATATTTATGTATTAATTTGTACTTTTTTTAAACAACCCTGCCACTCTATTTAAGCAAGCTCGTGGGCAAAATAGAGCACAAACTTTCTTACATGCCTAGCTGCTGGGACCCAAGGACAGGCTTACAGAACTAAGTGGTTCACATGCTCAGCTGCTCTCCAAGCTCAGCCTGGAGCGGGTGCAGAGGGGAGAGCTGCATTCCTCGCAGAGCTCAGTGGGGCACTTGAGCCACCACCTGCGGTAAAGACACATTCGTGCCGTAGCTAGCTAGGTAAGCAAGTGAGCTGAGTTGTGCCTCTGCAGGTCTGTGTGCCCTGCAAACCCCAAAGGATGGCTCCAAAGCTAGCTCAGAGCATCAGCATTGCCACCACAGTGCTAACATCCCAAAGCTGTGCTCTAACCTCTTCATTAATCATCAGTTTCTGGGCAACTTCACCTTCAAGCAAAATTCAGGTAATGTGCCAACGGAGACCTTGCACAGACAGGTGCCTCACCCTTGGTCCCTTGCAAATGTCTCAAGTTCACCATGGCTAAAACAATGTCCTTCCTCTTCTGCATCCCTCCTTGCCACTGAACTCCAGCACCAGCCTTTCCACAAGCAGAGTCTTGTTTTCAACTTACCACATTGTGCTGCCCTAACCACAGTGTTTTTAGAACATTTTCTGCTTCACTGTACTCTCTTTTCTTTCCACACAGGTGAAGCACTTGCCCAGGACTGCACTGCACATGTTTTGCTACAGCCACATCAGTGCCATTTACCTCCCCTGTCACTGCAGGGCACCGTGCTGCAAAGCTCCTTGCTCCCTCCGAGTCGAGCATCCTTCCCTTCCATCACTCCAACAGTCAACTGTTCTTAACCACACCAAGCCTGAGCAGCTGCTCTCAATTTTCAAGACCTGAGTGGGGTCTGAGGGCTGTGGAGCTCTTACAGGCAGCATGCGGAATACCAAGGCCCTGTCTCCCAGTGCGGACTTCTTCATGTTTTTAAAAAACAAATTATACCATCATCCAGCACATTTCTTGGGCAAGACTCGCAGTCACAATGTGATCCGTTTATTACATGACTATTCACACTTACAGAACCGGAGGCTGCCACAATGCAAATCCCCCGTCTCTGAAAGAAGTTAAATGGAAAGTGAAACAGCGCAATGTTGAATTTCTTTGCTATTCACTGAGCTGCAGCTGAGGGTATCGCTGTTCTGTGCCACGCAGCAGGAAAGATCCACCAGCCAAGAAGAAAAAAAAAAGACTCAGCCATGTACCCCTTTTTAAGCAAGTATGCTGTATGCAAATTAAATTCAACTGAAGATATCACTACAATGTTAATGAAACCCTAGGCACTGAAAAAATAAGTGTCAAGGGAGCGTAAAAGCGTAGTTTGAAACCATGGTATGCTATTACAGAAAACATCTTATGACTACCACGGTCACCTTCGCTCAACAGACTTTGCATAGTGCAGAAACATTTGCCATCTGCAGTATTACTGAATAGGCATGTTCTCACTGGTCTATTAAAAAAGAGACAAGTTTTACTCACTTGGGTCAATAAGACAGCTGTTTAAAATCATATCATGCTTTCAGAAATAAGAAGAGTTTCTTTCAAGACCTAGTTTCTTGAAGTAACTTCTGATTCATCTACGAATGAGCAGCTGTCTGTAGACCAGAGCCAGTGCCGCCAGTTCCCTTTTGCAGGATATTCCATTTGTACCTGGACCTGCAGGGAGCAGATTTAAAGATTACCTTGATCCTACATTAGCACTTCACTTTATCCTCTATCAGTAGTCCCACTGAAATTACCCCCTGAAAGTTAAATAGTAGAGTAACTTCTGCAAGAATTCAGCACTACATGAAAAGCTTCAATCGATAGGAGTGCTGGTGTGCTGCCAGAAACAGAGGGACTTTCCTTAAACTCTTGGTTTGACTTAACCTCAGTGGAGCCACTGAAGGCTCCACTCCTGTCAACTCAGAGTAGCGTAGGGTCATGCGCCCATATCAAGATGCAAGAAGACAGTCTCTCATGAGATACTCACAGCCATCTTCCTTCTTACAACCATTCATCACATGTATTTGAAACCTACAGAGAGTGATGTACTGGATCTATCAAATCCCAGAAATGATATAAAATTCCTTGTGCAACCTGGGACCTCTGTGATATAATTATAATCTGAAGATTATTATAAGATTAAAGTCAGGGAGCTGGTTACGGTAAAATACAGAAGACAATTGTTTGCAAATTGCTCCAACTACTGTATTTGAGGCTTTCCAGATACTGAATACATGACAATAATGTTCTCTCTACACCTAGTTTTGCACCCTCCCATGCTTCATTAATCCATTTGCTTTATAGAATCTTCTCAGCAGTGCTATTTCGCCTTACCAATGGTGCAACTCAACGTGTAAAACCCCTCAGCAGAGAAGCATCAGCATTTGAGTAGTTGCTTCATTCTAAGGCAGCACAAAATGATCCAAAACAAACACCAGCAAACTTGCATTTCAGCATGACAGCAATGATCTCAGCATCGGTACCGCACTGAGCATGAACAACTAGGTTTGTTCTCAGGTTTGGACAACATTGGAAATCACCTCTGCAAAATCACAACTTAGCAGCAACTTTGCTTTTCAGACAAAATCTCCATAAAACGTGCAGCCTGGGTACAAATTCCTACTGGGAGACTGCAGGACTCTTCCCTCTCTTCCCTGCTTGACCTCATTATCTGCTCAGAGCCCACTTAACAGCTCAGACTAACCACTGAAACCTCACAAATTAACAGCGCTTACAAGAGTGCATGAACCGTAAGTCACCTGGGGCAACCTTACAACGAAGAGGAGCTGCCATACGAAGCCTCATGGCAGAGCCTGAAATGAGGTTATTCTAACAGCAAGGAAAAAAACCACTCTCCAAAAGCTTTTCCCAATTCTTACCAGCGTCAATTTAAAATAATTTTATTCGCATTAAAATTGAGTGAGAGAACAAGTCTAGTTTGGCATACTAATAGCTTTCTTGAGCTCAGCTATCTGTTCAACAGCAGCGGCTTTAGAAGGGTTTAAGCATATTGTTTTAACTGCCCTGACACCAAGGATCCTGCCCGAGGTGTGCTTACGCGCTTCACCAATGTGCTGTGGGTCCAAGGCAGCATCTTCCCCCTTGGAGGAAGACACTCTGCAAATCTCATCGCTGCTAATCCTTGAAAGTTTGCAAATATCAGTTCAACCAGCAGGAGACCAGATCACCAGGCGAACAGGTTCTCACCAGCACTTCAAGCTCAACAGCAGACAAGGCCCTACAGCCAGGTAAGGTCAATGAGCAGGGGATGCTCACCAATATAGATATCAATAGATAAGCTTCTTAGCTGTTCTCACACTCAAATGTGTTTAAACTTAGTGTTAAGTTGATGAATTGCTGCTTTCTTCATTTCAGTTTCCAGGATTCTTCTGGTAAATGATCACCATTCCTCCAAAACATGAGCTTTTCCATGCGCATGCTAACCTGTTCTACTGATGCTGTTGGGATGATGGGCCTTCATCCAGGTGAGTTGATGGTGCAGCTCTGATGATCATCAGATGCTTCACCTCTCAAAGGGCAGTATGCTTGAGGAAGCAGAAGCCAGGGCGAAGAGCGAGGTCCAGCAAGAATGAGCTTAGGGCAATGGGAGGATGTGAGGGAGAGGTGAGGTCAGGGTATGGACAGAGACAGAGCAGTGTGTCTGCAAAGAGAAGCGCAGCTTAGTAGATACTTACGGTGTGTTTTGCAAGACCTCTGTTCTGCTCATTTTAGAGTGTCCAAACCAAACAGATCTTCACCCCAGACTTCAGGATGATCTCTCACCACCTCAATGTCAAACAAAGCAACCAAGCAATTCCACTCTCCCTTCCCTCTGCCTGCCCATCTGCCTGTTTTGCTGCAGACAAAGGTACATGTCCTGGGGTGACAGCCCCTGAGCAGGAGTGGGAAAACAATGCTCTATCACAAGCAGAAGCTGTTATTTCACTGTAAGAGGAAATTCCTAAAATTTAACTTCCTCTTAAAGTTTATTTTTAATGACCGAAACACTGTTAGACTCCATGTACACAGGAGACCCTCTTATTAGAAAAAACTCTTTGAAAAGAATCATGATCAAAATAATGAAGACCACTGGATGAATTTTACTTTCCTTTTTAAAATACCAATGAAATGTGGAAAAAAGGTTTGTTTGTTTTTTTTTTAAAAACAAACACACCAACCAACCACAAACCAGACACACAAAGAGCATATGACATTCCTTTCCATCAGGACGGTCTCATTTATCAGAAACCAGAAAGAGGAAAGGCATTGAAGAAAGAAACAAGAAAGTTTGACCTCAGCAAGCGCAAGCCCTGAAGATGCAGGCTGCCCTTGCTTCCCTGGTGAGGGGCAGAGACCGCACCGCATCCTGCTTTAGCTTTTAAGATTTTTAAAACATTTAACTTATTCCGTGGAGGAATCCCATGCTGAAACACTGACAAAAGAACAACAAAGTGTTGCTTTGTGATCTGTTACTTTCTACACAAAAGGGCCAAGCAGTTGTTTTTCCATGCAGAAATCTGGGAGTGGGGTGCAAAGACAAGAAATACAAGTGGAACAAGTCTTCAGGGACTGTTTACGCAGAAGATATTATGTTTCTTATATTTAGAAATTGCCAACATGGGGAACAACAGGAAGGGAACACTCTGCATCACGTCCAGCCCCCCATCTTGCTAATGAGACAAATTAACAAGAGGAGTCATTTCACAGATCTCACTTCACACGTCAGACCCATGCTGAGATTGCAAGGCAGTTCTCTCAGCTGGGTTTCCTTTGATTTGTCAACTAAACACGTACTCTGAAAAATGGATCAATCCCTTGAAATGTATCCCCTTTCACTAAGGTGTTAAGAAAGCAAAGTGCTTCTTTCTTTCCAGATGAGAAGACTGCAGGGAACAAATCCATTTTTTAAAGAAACTTTTCAATTGTGCATGTTCCCATCACTGGGTGCAGATCTCCGCTTCCACACCAGTGCTGTAGCTAAAAGCACTCCCTGTACGTTTTCCAGGAAACTCCTGCGCGCACTAAGAAACCAAGTTCTGTTACACAGAAGCATCAGTTCTGCGTAACGCAGTTTGTACAAAGCCGTTCCTCTCCATCACTTGGGCTTTGCTCTCTCCTGATGCAGGGCCACCCACCCGAGCACACACCCAGGGCGATAAGCTGCCAAAGGTCTGCATTTTGCTGGGAGAGACAAGAACTGGGATGTGAGGCTGCAATTGCCCCTTGGACACTGCCAGCTGCTGTGTTTTCCCCCTTTCGAGGTGGACGTGACTCATCTATCTTGCGTGCACCAACACAGACTATCCAGAAAGTTTCCACAAGGGAAGAGGAAGAGCACATGTGATCCCTGGACACCATGTCAGAGGGGCTTTCATCAGCACGTGTCTTTTTTCAGCAGTCCAGCATAAGCCTCTCCATTACAAGATGACCACAGCATGGCTCTGAACTGAGTACCAAACCCCTCTGAAAACACTCTCATCACTCCTCCTTCCAAACGCACCAAACATTACTTAGAAACAAGAATTATATTATGATTGGGCTTTTCCTTTCCTTAAAAATCTCAATTTTCTGATTCACGTTCACTACCTGGAAGGGGTAACTTGAATCTGCAAGTTCTATGTCTGAAGTAAAAAAAAAAAAAACAACACACCCTGGGAAGTGCGCACGGAGACATAGAATAAAGTGGAGTCACTTCTGACGAAAACCAGTTACAGAAACCCTGCATTTGCAGTATTTGAACTCATGTTTTGTCTGCAGCACCTTTCTCTAATCCTGCAACCCCTAAAAGGCCACCTCATGGATTTCTGGATCCAGAAGTCATGCATTAAGTGCCAATACAGGCAGCGAACACAGCCAACAAACATCCAGGAACCAAGAAACCAACTGCCATTAAGAACATATGTGTAAGGAAAGTACTTCCTGCGCAATCCGCGTTTGCCTCAAGCCCACCCTCCCACCAAGCACTCAAACAGTTACTACGACGTTTAACTGTCAGTAGGTTTCAGAGGTAACAGCTCTTTACCCCGAACAGAGGCATTTCAGGTAGCTCTAAGCTACCATTTCTAGCTGTAAATAGAAACAGACAGAAATCGCGCTGTCAGTTCAATACAGTATCCGAATTACGCACCAAAACCCCCTGTGTCTGAACTCACGCGTTTTATGGATGACAAGACTCGGCTCTGTAATTCTGAAACCAAGTCTGAAAACAGGTCAAACGATGGCTGCACCCCTGAAATGTCAGCCAGATTTCCCAAGAAATCCACCCAGAGTGCTGCCAGGAGCTTTAGGTGGTAATTTAATGGTACTGAGAAAAAGGAATGAATAATTCACTGGGTTTAGACAGTCAAAACTTACCACTTCTGGTGAACTTTGCCTCTGAGATTTTTAGATTCATTCAAACCCAAACCACAGCTCAGCAGGTGCAAATTCATAAAAGCACAGAGTTTGCATGACTTGCTTCTAACTGAAACCACCATCTTTTTTGCAAAGCAGCAGCTGTGGCAAGCACTCTAAGAGAATAAATATTTATTCCTCCTTAAATAAAGCTGCCTTCCCACCCACGAGCGCAGGCAGAACAATCAAAGGCTTCTCACGGACAATTAGAGGAAAAACTCCTGCCTGCCAAAGTCAACCACTGCCAGCACAGTGAAACCTGGGACACTGGCTCTACAGCTCCTTTGAGGAAAAAGGCTTCCGATACAAATCCCTGAGGATTTCAAGCTTGTTTCATAGCCACAAGGATTATTTCCCTCCTTTCCCGGCCAGCTCTTCCTTCAGAATTCATCAACATCACTCTCTGTGGCTACAGAACAGCAACACGACGCATCACACAGCAGCTTCTCTTCCCAAGGGGCACAACTAGTACTAACCGTATTTTTAAGTTCAGTTTATCTATTCACTCTGATTTCTGCTGTTTTTATAGCTCTGACTATTCATCTTCTAAAGCAGTTTTTTGTGATGACAAAACCCAAGACAGATCAATTCCTTATTGCTCCAGATGTGAAGATAAAATTATTTTAATTAGATAAGAAACAGCCCTTGTCACTGAAATTGCTAAGGATGCTCCGAACAGACTGCTAAACAGCTGAAACCTTACAGACTGAAGTTGATGCTTTAAGGTGGATTTTTGTTACTCTGTTGATTTTTTTTTCATTTGTGCTTCTAAGTACTCATCAGAGGCACCGGCTTAAGGGATTAGAACCCCAGCATGTAGCTGGAGAAGGCCAGCAGTTGGACTTACAGCAAAAGTCTAACTGGTGAGAGCTTATGTCTGCATGCAAATAGTTCATTTTGCAGTGTAATGGGTTTGTGCCATGGGACCTGTATGCAGATGGAGCCTGGACTCTTCCTAAATTTGAACGAGGTCCAGGATGCAAGCAATACTGCAAGAGCTATGCTGACAAGAAGGCTGGGCATCAGAACCCCACGGTATCGACAGGAAATGCCTGAGCACTTACTCCTGATGTGCTTTATGGTCACTCACACCAGTATATTCCTTCATTCGCTACCCTTGAAGCTCACTCTATACAGCACCGTGTAAGAGATGAAGGAAGATGTAGAACCAAGAACCACTGGATTGACGGGCAGAAATCAAATTAATATTGCTGCTGTGGCAACCAAATCATCTGCAGGTTCAGACTTGGGCAGTGTCTGTGCCCGAGGTCTGGAGCCTTAGAAGAACAAGGGCTCGCTGGAGGAGTATGTACCTTGGCACTGACACGGCATGTTTCATCAGCACTGCTCACGTCAAACAAACAAGAGTTAAATCAGAGCTACTGAAGGCTGCTTCTTAGCTCCATCCCCTTTTTATCACTTGTTTCTTTGCCAAGAGTGATGTTATCTGCACAGTATTCGCACCCAGATTCTTATCTTTCATGTGGCAATATTGCAAATGCAAATTCGTGTTTTCTGTTCACAACGAACAGAGCAGTGACTGAGCAATCGTGCACACGTGATGTCAAACCCTAATGAAATCACAGGCTCCACCAATACGTAGTGGCATGTTCAGACTGCAGTCCCGACCGGGCATGTTGCAAAGGCAACTGCTGAGAGCATCCTGGGTCATAGCCAGCCTCCTCCCCAGCCAAAGAGGGTAATTATGCTTTTGGGTATCAACTAGAAAGTCTGGAAACGCTCCTTCATGCAGGATTTTCCCAGCAGAGGGCACTTTTGATTCACAGACCACTTCAGATGGTGCTTTTTGTTATTCTCCATCACCATCTTAAAGAGCTGAAGCAGAGGTGGTGCTGTCTGCTTAAAAATAAAGACATCGTTGCTTTAGCTCCACTTTCCTTCCTCCCTCTCCCCTCCAACAAGTTTTATTAAGTTCTCATCTTTAATTCATGCCTGCAGCAGAGCTGATGTCACTTTTTTTTTTTGCTATTAAAAAAAGATCCAGAAAGCACAAGCCAAGCTTGCAGTGGTATCTCACCTACTTTCTTTCTCTGTTCTTATTTTCACTTCCAGCCATTTGTTAACATTCATTATCCTCAAAAACTGAAAATGTATTCCAACTGAAACATGACTACAGCACTTGGAGAGGAAAGCACCTATCAGATTACCCGCTCTGTCCCCTACAAAGGCAGGACACAGCCCACCAGAGACATACCACCGACTAAACCCTCCAGCTGTCTGTGGAGAAACTGCAGGGTATTAGGGACCCTGCGAAATCAACAACGTAGCAACCGGGAAGGTGAAATCCTCTCTGCGAAACTGTCGTTTCACAGTGGATGCAAAGTGAGAATGAGGGAGGACATGTGATAAGACACTCTGTGTGGGAGAATTTTCCAGCAAAAGCCCTGCAAATTGAGATGTTTAACTGCTAAACTAAAAAGCAGTAATAAAAAAAGGAAGTCTTGACCAACTAACGCACACATCTGTCTTAAGTTAAAACACTGAGAAGACCAAGCACTGCAGTTTTGCCCTAACTCTGCTTCGTTTGCATACAGCTGGGATGCGTTTTTCAGGTTGGCAGCACCACGTGGCTGACTGACAGCCAGCCAGTTTCAGGGCAGTGAAGATGACAGGAGGCCTGTCCCCAGGTTTCCTGCTATGAAATCCTATGCTTGTGCCTACAAAGGCACCACACCGTCCAGGAGACAACCAACGACTCAGAGTCCACCAGCATCCACATTTGGCACATTGGCTTCTTCCATCAGCCCTGAGGACTCCTGTGGGCGACAGAAATGTCGTACACGTTGACCAATGTCACCCTGCGGATGAAGAGAAGCTCGTTCAGTAGGAAGTAGCCCAACTGAACAACTAATTTCCTCTACAAGTTATATTATTTAGAATCTCTCTGGTTCCTCTTGGCTAATGGCTGAACAGTTTTGTTCTTTCAAAGTCAGAGCGGCGGGTGGTGCAGCTGTGTTGTGTAAGATAATACAAAGAGCAGAACAATTACTGCCAAAGGAAAAGACGCCGTACCACAGGCTTTGCATTTTTTTTACCGTGTTTTTTTGTGTAGGGCTTCTTGCAGGATCACTTGTTTGTGTCAAGTTTTACTGGAATGTATGTTATTCCCAACCGTCCTTCCAAACCAGGAGAAGCTGTCATAAGCATGTTTAAATAAAACGCAAGAAAGTAATTAATTGAAGATCACCGAGATTGTGCAATGTTGGGGAGGAGAGTTATGGGAGAAATCAAACGCCAAATCCTAGAGACTGTTGCTTTTGAAAG
>NW_010394948.1:41353-57349 GCF_000710305.1 Buceros rhinoceros silvestris
AGAGTGTCAATAATTATACTGAAGTCAACTGAGCTAAGCCAGTTCACACAAGTCCCCCAAGTATTTTACTCGTCTGTTGCAAGTGGGGCACATTATCCAGCCTATACGAGGCAGCGAGCGGAACTGCACGAGGCAGGACAAGTACAGCATCAGAAGTTGAAGTTTATACTCAAAAGTGAAAAAAATGTAGAATTTGGCCCTTTCTATAGTTCTATACTTTGCCTTTAGGATCTGTAATCTATTGAATTATGTGATTTTGTAAGGTCTTTGCTATTATTTTACAAGAGCTGTAACTGTTGATACCAGATACTTGAAGTCAGCAGTACACACCAATCCCGTTCTGTGTGAAGCCCAGCACCGAAACGCCTCCCCTCATCAGCACCAGATTAGATCATTAACAATATCGGGAAAAGAGGCTAGTTTCCTGTTGGCTCTTAATCACTAGCAGGCCTGAACATACATTCAATAGCAATGATTTTAAGAAAAAAAATACATGAAATCTGCAATAAAATTAGTTTGTCCGATTCCAAATCCTCCACAGTCCACAGGCACCTTTCTACTGCCTTCAGGATGCTCGGAACCACGCGGCACTGCCACACAAGCTGTATTATGGTCCTTATAAAAACAAAAACGACACAGAAAATCCTCACAGTCAACAATTTCAGTTCACACACATACCTTGTGATGACTAGGATTATCTAAGATATGGCCTTCACATAGGCTACAACAAAGCTTGGGGGCCATACCTGAATTCTGTAATTTAGACAAATGAGGTAACAAGGAGCAAACTGGTCCCGTGGGAGGGGAAAAAAAAAAAAAAAAAAGAAGATAATTAGGGCAGACAGCTCTCAGCTGCGTGGTTTCAAGAACCTGCACTGTCATCACCACTAAGGGTGCAACAGGAACTATCGATATTGGCAGTACGGCCAGAAGGAAATTTTATCACATTACAGGCTTCTGGAATAATAGCAACAAGAAAAAGTTAGCAAACAAATTCTGCACAAGACTGGTGAAAGAGTTCTGAGCACACTTTTTAACGCAACATGCTGCCCCCAGCCCAATCCTCCTGCTGCGTTCACCTTTCCCTCAAACCTTAGCCCACCAGCCAGCCAGAGTGCTGGTGCCGACTTATCCCAAGGGAAGATGCATCCGACTCCTGGCTACTGCAGAGCCCAAGGACTTCAGCTGCTTCCACCTACCAGCGGCTTCTCCAGCGAGGGGAGAATGAAAGGATTGTTTGCATCTCTCTACAGCCCTGAAACGCTTCGTGCCACCACTGAGCTTTTGCTGAATAGACACGGTGCCAGGAAGTCAGTGCCTGAGAGCTCCTGCTTGTTTTCAGGCCTGGCAGTGATGGATTACGTACAACCACAAGTTGGGCACAAACCAGCTGTCTATCTGTCTTTTCCAAACATCTTGCTTCGGTTTCTGTATTATAGAGGTGCCAATGTCTTGTTTCAGGATGCCTACTGCATAAAGAGCACATATTTCTCTGAATATTTTACTGTCACACAGAGGGACTGTACTTTTCAATGCTGTTGCTCCTTCCCCAGCACATTCCCCATAATAAAAGTCTCTCTGTTCCCAGAGGCCTGAAGCTGAAATGACAAATTGCACTACAGCTTTTTCTCCCCACAGAAACCCACGCACACAGATCCCGCTGTCTCCTGCTGACACTAGAAACCTGCGCCACACACCCACCAACCCTCCTTCCACTCCTGCAGGGCACTGGATCTGCAGCTGTAGCACCTCCGAAGTTCGTGGTCCTGCTGCATTGCCATCATGGACTGCAGGGGGAAAAAGGAGAAAATACAGGCAGCATTCTCCTCCTGGCCCTTCCCACGAACACAAAAGAGCAGAGCAGTGTAACAGCTTTGCCAAGAGTCAAACCCTGCCGTGTCCCTGACAGTGTGTTATCCGTTGTGTTAATGTACACAGACACTACAGGTACAGGCAGACGCACAACTGTGGACTCGGTTACTCCAAAGGACGTCTGGGGGAAGGGCTGTAAACTGTGTGTATTTGAGACAGCTAACTTGAGGCGGGGTGGGGGGGAGATAAAATAGTTATTGAATTTGGGCCTGTCAACCACCAGGATTAATGCTGGACACGCTTTGAAAAGCCTTCCAGTTTTGTAGTAAAAGCTGCGGTAACACCACCGCGCTGTCCTGCAAAGTCAAAGCAATTCCCAGGGAACAGCCCGGGTCTGACTGCAGCACTGCCTACACAGCAAAAGCAAAACCAAAACACAGATGAAAGATGTTTCCCCTGTCTATCCCTGGAGGGGGGGAAAAAAAAAACAAAAAAACCAATCAAACACCAAACCCAAAACTATTCTTCTTAGATTGAGAAGAAGATCACAGGGAGGAAAACATGTAGGAGTCCAGACCAAAGGACAGAGCTGTAGACGAGGCATCGCTGCATCTGCTCCACACAGTTGTTAAAAAAGAAAAAAAAGCATTATGAATTTTTCTGTCTCTTTAGATGTCTTGCCTGGATGCTTTAAAGCAGTCTCAGAGGAATGTGCTCTTGGGTCTGAATCCCATAGGAAATTATCCTTTGTGGTGGATGGTCTCCTCTTGGGGCCTGTCTGTGTGTTTTGCTTTCATGTAATCCTCCCACCTTGGTTTTCTAATGTAATGCTATCCACATTATTATAGCTCTTTGATACTCTCAAATGGTACTTACTCATGCTGTCGTATTTACAGCTCTCCCAGACAGGGTCTGACTGGCTTGGATGGCTTGTGGTTCATGCCATAAATATTTAGTTAAGTCACCAAGAGATATCACGGAGCGATTGCGTGCCAATGGCAGACATCGCATTCGGGAGAGCCTGGGCCATTTGCTCCTTCCAAGCGGGATGTGCTGGTGATGTGCACGGGCATGTGCTTTACAAGAACAACAGATGCCTAAAATATAAGCACCACTCTGCCAGGGTTTGCTGACAGCTGCTGACTAGTTTTTTGTCCTAGTTCCCTTTTCTTTGTACAACTTCTGTTCCAAGAAAGTTCAGCAGATTACATGCAAATTTTTAAGACAGTTCATTACTGTATTTCAGCTCGATTTTACCTCCAGGCCCAGCATCCTGACCTGTGGATGAGCCTCTGCCTACGACTGAAGCTTTCTCAAAAGACATGAATCTTCACTGCCCCTACTGCTCTCATTTGCACTGAGAGCAGGGTTCAGCGGTTTCCTTTCCAGTGGCCCTGCACCACACATCCTTGGTATTAGGTTTGCATCATCTTCGTTGTCTCACTGAAGCACCGCGGGAATTTAACCATAGTGCGAGCCTCCACTTTGAGTGTTCTCTTTTCTTCATTCTGGCACGAATTTACACCCTGACAAGTTGGAACTTTAATATCCCTCCTACACACACGCGCACAGACAACTTCAGTACCTCCCGCGCTCACACAGCGGATACCCTTAAAAACATGAATCAACGTTTACCCGCAGTTTTCCTACAGTGCTATCTAACCAGCAGCAGTTTCGTCCATGTGTAGGAACCAACTCAAATACCATGGTATGGCTGACTGCTCTCCTGTGGTTTCCCTCTTGCAAGTTATCTCCGCTTGTAATGCAGGCTTAGTAACAGCGAGGAAACGCAGCCCGGAGAAAGAGAATATAGGAGACGTGGACTGTGGTTCTAATGCTCCTGCTTGCTTGCTGGATGCCCACAACTAAACCAGCGCTCATCACGAGCCTGCCTTCAGTTTGCCCACATACAACACTGCAATAATAATTCTGAACTTTCCCGCATAAGACAAAGAATTCAATGACAAAAGGAAAATTCCATAGCTAGCTGATTATTACCAACAGTTGTGTGCTGCACTCAAGCTTTGAGCTTTCCATCTAATACAGGAAAGCATTTCATGATCTCAAGGCAAATAAACTTCACAGCATCTGTGAAGAGGTGGGACCAAGCATGCTCCTTAATGACACTTTGCCTTAAATTTTGAAGGCTTCTCTGAACAGGACACTCAAGCTTGGCCAAAGAAAGCTGCGATCACATCTCAGCTGAGTTGGTCCATTGCTGTATAAGCTTCACTGCTACAGCTACATGAATTTCTGACTTGACTTGGTCTAGCCTTAAAAGATGTGGAGAAGAAACGCCAGGTAACTGCATCTCATTTATTACATTTTATAATACATATTTGTATTATATTATTAATTATAGTATTGTCCTAATTATAGAACATATTAGCCCAAAGCAATAGGGATTAAGTAAACGTCTCCTTTTTTTCCTCCCTCCCTTAAGGAGGGTTAATACAAAGGAAAAATGTTCAATTCCATTTACAAGACCTGTCCTGAGCCGGTGCCCAAACCCTGACATGTGGTAGCAGTCCTCAGGCCATTCCACCAGGGAAGTGCTCTAGCAACAGCAGCACCGAGCAATTCTGCTTTGTCTTACTGTCAGTTGTGTTGAAAGGCAGCGAAGTAGGAAGAGGTTTTGCTTCATTCTCCACCATGCAGCAATAAATTAACACAACACAGCTGCAGTCTGCTCAAGCTTAAGGAAGGAAGAAAACAATTTGGGGCTCACATGTGTGCAGCAGCTATTAAGAGAACCTACCCATCTCTATTCACCATAGAACTGACCTAGCCATGCAGTTCACTTTCGCTGATGACATTAGCTTTAGGAAACTCACAGCATGTTTATTTTGCAAACAACATTTTGCTTGGAAATTACAAAAGAATCAGAAGTGCCACTTGCTGTTAGACAACATTATAATGCAAAATGAAGCACAACCATTGTGAAGGGAGAACACATTCATTAACTCAAGGGAGGTGGCAGTCTTCTGATATTTAGTAGATTTCTCAAATTCAATGCCCTGGAGTCATGTGATCTGAAAAAAAATCTAAATTTTCTTCCTTTAATAAAGCATTTTTAACAGTCCTCAAAACTGCAGGAGTTAAAAGTTACTTACCTAAGGGGCAAGTATAAAGATTTAAAAAAAATTTATGTTGAAGTATCATCCCTTTTCAGAGCAGTAATATGATTCTGAGCATCAGGTTTGGTAACTGAACAACCAGTGTACAGGACCTCTGGTCCCTACCTCTATATCAAAATCCAAATCACGCATTGGTTTACCCTTTTAAGTCAGTTTTTGAACGCTTACAAAACAAAGACACTGGAATTCTCAAAAACCATAAGCCCAATTCCCATTTTTGTTACAGCTACACAATTGTGCGGACTTGGAAATGGTTGTGATTGACTTCAGAGTACTGCAGCAATCATGATCGATTGATTCTTGCATGACTTAATGGTCTTTTTTTACTTTAAGCCATCTTTGACCTGAAAATACCTCTGCACTTTAAGGATACACTAAGGAGTGTGTTACTGTAAAAGTATCCAGCAGTATTCTTGAAAAATTTCATTTCTAGAAGAGGTGTTTTCCACACAGAGCCACTTAGAAGAGCACAAATGGATCTATGCAAAGTCTATTTAATTCAGTAAACACCAAACTGGACACGTCAGGTTGCAGAGGAGCAAAAGGAGACGGTCACATCCTTTGAAAAAGCACTAGCAAAACCACCCAGAGACAAGTTTGGCTATCATTTTCTTCATGCATCACTTTTTCAAAGACCCGGTAGCTCAGGAAAAGTCATAAAGAAAAAAAAAAAGACCAAAGAAAAATTTAGGTTCTACTACCTAGCAGTGTACTTGGAGAGCCCACCCTTCACACTGATGTCCCGGTTTTATGCAGCATACAGAACAGCCTTCCTATCCAGGCCACCAACAGAGAACGTCGACGAGTTGACAGCACTTACAGGAATGAAGCTTAACGACAAATGGGAAAAAAAGGCCAGAAAAACATTGAATCTGGTTTCCTTCTGCCTTCCACAGTTTGCCTGCACAACTGATAGAGCCACAGTTCTTTCTGCTGCTAGAACTAATTAGATCTGCACAGCTACAATGGAATACATTAAGGCTAAGAAAAATTACCCTCTGAACCCACTTGTACATATCCACAGGAACTATTAATTTAAACTTCAAGTTAAATACTATTTAACTTTGAGCACTGAAGTCCAATATACCTCATTTTCAGTTTAAACTCTCCTCTTTCATGATTTTTAGAAGTTGTACAAGATCATTATGCAGAGACTTAATATTTATAAAGAGTTCAAGCAATTGGAAGGGCCAAACGTTTCAAAGGGTCAGCAACCAAGGCACACCACCCCGCACCCTGCCCAACCAGACACATACCAGCAAAATCCACCAAGTGCGTATTAGGAAACGTTCTGCGTTTGACATCCCTGGCAAAGCATGGGAAGGCAAAGCTGCAACGAGAGGAATGCTGGCCGGATCCTCCAGTAATGCAAACTGTAAAAATAACTCCTCTGACTGCGAGCTGGCTCACACAGTCAGGCTCAAATACTCACTGAAGTCAATTCTCAGAAGGAGGAGAAGGTGGCAGATACGGAGCCAAGGTGGGGAAATGTGTCATTCAAAGCCTAGACTGGAACGGAGACCCCAGTCACACTGGTTCCCTGGAGCTTCATCTCAGTGTGCTTATCTGTGCTGCGCTGCACTTCCCTTCCCAAGCAGTACCGCTCGCCGAAGAGGGCAGAGTTCAGAGAACGTTAGGGTGACGGACCTAATGCCCCCAGCATGTTTGTAAGAGTAAATCAGGGGATCCATCATCCAGAGATATCTTTAAGTACAGACAAAATACTCCATACTTCTTTCAGGCTGCATTTGGCCCCTGAGGACAGTTACGAAGTCACACACAACCTCTCCTTTGCTAACCAGCACTGTTCCAGGACTGAATCATTCAAAGCAAACATATCCAGCAAAAAACCTTCACTACTTCAAGCTTGAGTTTCTAATGTTTTGACAGGGTCCAGAGACTGCTATATGCACCCTGGACCCATCATCATGAGCATTCACATTTTTTCCAATTTAGCATGTAGATTTTACAGCTTTCTAGCATGTTGTTCTGATGGGAGTTTTCGAAAGTCAAACTCCTGCTACTAGCCCCTGAAAGACTGAAATGGTTTCCATTACACTCTGTCCAAACCTCTCATCAATACCAGAGTACCTAATGGTCACAGAATGTCTACTTGCATGTTACGTGTGTAATACGAAGATATTATACCTGTTATCAGCCATGAAATAGCAGGGAGCAAAGTACCTTCAATAACCTGCCAGAGGTCGTATATGGATCTATAGATGTGCTGTTTGTACCCCGCTCGGGCAGTGTAATCAAGACACCGCTGCTCTTCCTTGTATGCTTGCGTTAGTACCTAAAGGGGATTTCTGCGTAGTGTAAATCAGGGTGAAACATTTCTTTCCAGTGGAAAGACCCCAGAAGTCACAACTAGACACAAGCACCAAGTTGTAGTCATTCCAAGAAGCCTTGTTTAGAGGTATTATTTTAGCCATTTACTTACAGTAGTAAGGCACAGTAAATCTATGCAGTAGAACCAAACCACTTTGATTACAAAAAGCCAGCACATGATGTTCAGAGTGCCTGCCTTGGAACTAGAGATAAAATCATTTCAACTTGGCAACATAGGTGCTAGAATTCTAGTTTAGTAGAAGCTTTCTTAATTTCTTTGCATCAGTCAAAATTTTCTCCCCCCTCCTTCATCCTTCTCCTTTACGCACAACCCCAAGTAACTGTCTTGTGCTAATATCCCCAGAGAGCTGTAAATTCTCAATAAAAGACCAACAAAAAATTGGAACAAATAAAATGTGAGATTTCAAATGTGAGTTGTAAACAATATGTAGCACTTCCCCACCCCCCATTTGGATTTACATTGAGTTTCTATCCATTCTCTTTTCTGAAGGTTTTACTGCACCAAGGAGGCTCCTAACGTAACACGTGATGGCAAGCATAAGTTAATGAAAGACAGGAACTTCTCAAAGCATACATGCAAATACAAAATATTCTGCGAGTATAACTAACTTGGGCTTCGCTCCTGAAGGAGAGTGCTCTTCCAGAACAGGATCTGAAAGCATGCCCCAGCTTGGCTCACTAGAGCCTACCATGCACTGCTTTTAGTGCCTTGAACCCATTTTAGCACTCAAGTATAGCTCACGGGAAGGGTAAGCAAACAAAACACACCGCCAAACACATACAAACACCAGTTAGCTTTTCACCCATACAAAGTACCGCTTGTAAATGTATGTGTCTGGTGTGCATGGACAGCTGGTATCACCTTCATTTTGAAATAGTCTCAGCTACTTCAGAAATCTGCGTGAGCAGAAAGATTGTAACTGATTATTATTTTTAAATCATACACATGAACATGTATCCAAAGGTATGATAAGAAGCAAATCTGATTAAATCTCTTGTACTACCTACTCTAACAAACAGATCCCTATAAGCCACAATAAGCTATAAGTAAAAACAAAGATAAATAAAGAAAAAGTAAAGCAATATGCCCACTTTGCCCACCCCAAAACCTGCTTCTCTCAGGGAAGCAGCGTGGCAGGTCCCGAGTGTCTGCAGAGCAGCATTACAGCTGTCAGGCAGCGCGCACACAGCTCAGAGCTTACTGAAGCTTTGCAGATAAGAGATAAGCAATACTTTATATTTCACTCAGATGTAGATTATGAGCCAGGGAAAAGCAAGCTTAAAAGGTGAATGGCTCCTTCTGGCATTAGCTGAAATCTCTGTACAGTCTCCAAAGAAAGCCGACAGTGAGGTCAAGCTGCAGTATGGGAATTCTATAGTCAATAAAAAACCCTGGGTTTTAGACTCTGAGTCAGAAAAATTCAATGTGGATGACCACTTATTGAAAGGGTCATCATCCAACAGAGAGAAAATTGCTAGAGCAACAAAGAGCCCAGAAGTATTCCTCAGTTTATAGAAACCACAGAGAAGGGCAAATTCTACATCTGCCTCCTCCAAGTATTAATCTAGTTTGTCTCCAAGGATCAATTTATCCAGTAGAAACCGCATTGTGATGGTGCAGTCAAGTTCCTCCTTCTCCAAAATCTGACCTTACATTATAAAACAAAACTATTGTTCCATGGCTGCACGCTGACATTTAAATGGTTCTCTCGCATCGAAAGCACAGCTCAAGCGCTGCGCTGACAAGCACGAAGGGCAGCTGCTGGCTCTTGCCCCAAGCTGTTGTTTTCAGTTTACCTCAGTGGAGCGACTTTACTTTTCACTATACTGTAGGTGACGGCACCGTGCATTGGCATTCTCAGGATGTTTACAGAGTCGGAGTTCAGGAAGAACATTTACAGATTTCCCACCAACTGCCAAGACCCCAAGTATCTCCCTGTGGGAGAGGAGTCCGCAGGGCACCCGGGCTAGCGATGGCTACACCCGTTAGGCTCTGCTTTCGCCTGCGCTGCCAGCGAAAGAACAGTCCCAGCACAGCACTAACCTTGCCCAGGCATTGTTGTACCAAGAACATCGAAGCAAACCTTGAGCGGGCTCCTCCACAAATCCCATAGCAGGGCTTTCCGTGCATTAAATGACTCGCTGTGAAACGAAGCCAGCTCACCGAGTCTTAGAGTCGAATATCCCACTGCAGCACAATTAAAAACCTTTACATCTAAAGGTGGATATCCCTCCCCTACAAGCCCCGTTTCCTGCAACTGTTCCTCTTTCCGATAGTCATTCTTCAAGCATCCACTTACATTCTTCTCCACACTTGCTCGCATAGGTGCTCCCAAAGCAATGAATTTGGTTTGCTAATTACTGCAATCAGGGGAGATGGGGAACAGGAGGCACAGATTAAAAAATTGCTCAGGCTGGGTTCTAAGCACTTCACCCTTTTGATATATCCGTGTGCTAAGCTCAACACTGAACAGCACTTGACTCAGCCTCAGTTTGGAGTAGGGAGAAATTAATTGCAATCTAATAGGATTCAAATTGGTACAAGGGATCCCATCATTATGGGACAAGAAAGAGTAAAGCCGCAGTACATTAGCCAGCTAGGAAAGGGCTTCGGTCAATGCAGTGGAACAGGCAACACCATCACTGAGACATGATGAATTGATACCTCAGTAATTGTAATTTATGAGTTGGCGGTGCTGAACTAGCATACAGACCAGGTGGGAACGGACTAAATCCACACAGTGTTTGCGGAAGCAATGACATTCCCTTTGCAAGGTCTAACTTGAAATAATTTTACACTGATGTGAGGATGTGTCACAGCTTAATTCAAGCAGCAGTTATGTGTACTGGAGGATGAAAGAGTAAATCAGGAGCAGACTGAAAAACAGGGCTCCTGGTATCAAATGTCAGTGGAGCTGCTCCCTCACTGTGCAACCTTTGACAAGTCACTTGACCTCCTGGTGCTTCAATTGAGGCAGCTACAGCACTGGGTTAGAACCAAGATTCTATCATACAACACTTTCTCCCTCTGCGCTTAGATCTTTGGTAAACCGCAGCCCCTACCTCGCTGTATTTGAGACCGGCAGTGGAATTATTACGTGAGACTGGCCTGTGGATATTTAAAGTCATGTGTGACAAACAGGCTTTACGTAATGAATTATGGTTAAGCTGCGAGAGTAAACTTGACAGACGTGCACATGCATTCGCATTCACACAAAGCCCAACTGTCCCACTTCCACTCGAGCAGCTCCAAGGGAACATCTATAAAGCAAACGGAAGGTTTGGTTGTGGCATGGATGAATGCTCCTGCAGTGATTTCCTTCCAGGCAGCACACAGACAGGGCAGTAGAGCCCAAGGCAGCAGAGGTTAACAAGCTTGGATCCCTGTGGGCTTACATTCCTGTTCCTCCTCTCTGCTGAAGCCTATGCCACTGAATATTCATAACTTGTTACTAAATTAAGCAATCATTCACATGGCTAGTAATGCCTCGCTCCCCCCTGATTTTGCTGCGCAGGCAGAATTTTAGGAATCCGGAATATTTCCCAGTTAGTTACAGAAAACAGAATGTAACCCACCAACACTGGAGGTGCCAACACAACTCACTGGCAGCTGCTCTTCCTTTCCCATCTTCCACTAGGGAAAATCTTTTGAATGCCAAACCCCCTGAAGCACACATCCACCACCCTCACACCTAGCTGGACCTTAACAACTTTTGCCTCTTCCCCCTGAGGTCAGTGAGGGAAAAGCAAAGGCCTCCTAGGCAGTCACTCCACCAGGGAGGATTAGCAGACCACACTGGAGGTGAAGGTCTGGGTCTCAGAGCTAAGGGCAGTACATAAACAAATCCCACTGCTGGGAAGAAAAAAAAAAAAAGGGAGGAAGCAATCTGAATTTACAGAAAATGTTTTTCTGGGCAAGCCAGGGCTTTGACAGCCCTTTTTAGCCCATTGCAATCAGCTTTATGTACATCTCATACCCTAAGCTGCATAATCAAGCACAGTTATTTCAGAGTAATAGATACCTGAGCTCTTTCTCAAGCATACATGAGTGGATCTATTCCTTCCTAAGGCTTCCCAAGAAGCCAGTTACTAAAGACAGAAAACCACAAAATTATACACTCAGTATTTCTAACCAGTTCTTCACCCTAGAAGACCTTTAGAGGGTTTATAATTAAGAAAAAGAAACTGCTTCGGCTGGAAAACTGGCCCAGCATGTTTGCTATCAAGATCCCTCCCTGGGTTTGTACTGTGGAAACACCCTCAGTATTCACACCTAGTTCTCAATCATGAGATGATGATTAATACCAGCGTTAGATCATCCTCAGCGACTGCCAGAGCTTTCTGCAAGGTTCCTGGTGGATTGAATTATTGAACTGTGCTCAGCACCCCTCAGCAGGCTTTTGGAAACTGAAGCTGGCATCCATGCTGGGCACCTGATGTAGCACATTCACATGGCATGATGTCGAAATACTACAGAAATACGAGCTTGGATGGAGCGACTTCCCTGATGTCCTCCATCTGAACTGGTTTGTCGTGCTTTGGGTCAGAGCTCGGAGCTGACATGGCAGCACTGTTTCCAAACCTAGTCAAGCCTTCCTGTGATGTTCCACAATTTAAGACCTGGCCTTTAAATCTTGTTAGCAAGACCAAGACACCTACAGCAATGACCTCCTCCTTTCCTTCTTTAGGTTGAAAAAACCAGCCTTGTATTTTTCTTTATGGTAATAAAATAATCAAGCCCCCTACTACTTTTCTTTATTGCAAGCATTTAAAAACAGAAGTATAAATTATCTCTGTGTTACAGATAAGCAACCCACCAAAAGGATGGTTAAGTAATTTACTCTGCTGCTCAACAACCTAGTGGCAGAACTTGGTAGCATAAATCCTTTAACCTCAACAACTCCACCAATTAGCGCTATTGGCAAGAATACAGCATCTCCTGCTCTTCCAGACAGAGTTATTTCCGAGGAGGAGGAGGAAAAGGATTTTAAAATTACACATCTGCAGTGTCTGGAAACAGCAGAAAAAAAACCCCAAAGCCAAAAACACCACACAACAACTCAGATACTAACTATCATCATGCTTGAGATCACGATTCCTATTCAGTTCAGAAATAACAATAGATGTGAATTCCTTATGGAGCGACGACCAGCTGAAAGCCAGTACCTGACAGATCTGATGATCAAAAAGACCGTATCACTTGGTTAATTGTTATTTATGTTAACACACATAGTTCAGCACTGCAACAGCTCATTTTTTGGATAGGTAGAAGGAAGCGATTGACTTTCACTGATTAAATCCTAATTCTCTCAGAACAAGCTTCAAGACAACAAGTACATCAATACTTAACTAGTAATTAACTAAGGGCTCTCATTTTTGTAGTTGTATTAACAGCCTGTGTTGCATAAAAGACTAAAACAGCCTTTCAGACTAAGCTGTTTTAGCAGATACACCTTAAGTACAGAACACCTCAACAAGCCTTTGAACGGCAGGATATAAGTGGTCAATGTGAATCACACGATGCTGAATACTACAAAACAGTCTCAGTTTTGTACTTTCTGCAAATGAACACAGCTAAAGCAGTAGAAATTCTTGTCATGCATGTTAAAGACATTCTGACAAATTAAATAATAAAAAAAAAACATTAAGAAGCACAGTGCCACAGAAGGAAGCCTCTGAGATGATCAGAAAATTCTATTTTGAGTCCCTTTAATGGAGCACAACGTACACCTTGCAACAGCTTGCATGTTTTATTTGCCTGGACCTATCAAAATAGAACAAGCATTTATTCTAGAAAGAGGTAACAGAATACGAAAAAAGGAAGTAAGAGTAAACTGGTAAGTGGTATTTACATAAATGCTGAAGTGACATCCTATCAATGAGTCACTGGGATTTAGGCTCTCAACTCACTGAATCCTTGTGGTGGTAATTTCTTGAAAGAGCACCTTTTTTTTTTTAATTTGTGTTTGCAAGACTTGACTGACAGAGAGTGTACTCTCGTTTTTAAAGAAAGTTGGCTTTTACCAAACAACTTCACAAATCTGTAAGATTTCCCATTTCCACACCCTCCTAATCCAGCCTCATCAGCAGGATGGTTCTGAAGAACATCCAAGAGCTGCTCTTCCAAGCTCTTCATGACCAAAAGCCCAATGCACGAATGATCCCCTTCCAGTTAAGGGCAGAGCTACTGAAGTGAAAGCCCCCAGGATCCAGATCCCTGCTAATTTCTTGCCACAACTCACCTTTTTTTTTTTTTAATTTTGCAATTGAAATATTTTTTCATTAAGTCCTCCTTGTTTCAATAAACGATGACAATCAGGTATTTATCAAGTTCCCACACAACTTACTCTGCAATTCCTCTGCCTTTGGCTTTGCCTTAGGCTTATGCCTGTTTGAGGTGACCCAAGGCTGCCAGACGACAATTCAGTTCCTACTAAAAATGCACTACAAAAAACCAAACCCACAAAACATACCACAATTTCTTTTCTCTGGGCCAATGTTGACTTTATTACATCTGCTATTACAACGTGCCTATAACAATGTTCTCTAACAAGCAGCCCTAAGGTCAAATGTGTCCCTTGATCAATTTACTAGAGGTCCCCGGTGCTGCTGCTGTGGATAGACTGTCTGGGGGAAAAAAATAATCCCTTTATTCCTTTGCCTAACTGTAAGAAAGAAAAAAAAAAAAAGCTGTCACAAAGACATTTTTCTTCTCCCTCTGCTCCTGACAAGTCAGGTAAACAGGGAGAGAATATCTAGCTGTAAAGGACTGCAGGAGACCAGTATTTGTACAGGCATATAAAACATACTGTTTATTTTCCAAGCTACTCAACGCATGAGGATGACTTAGAACAAGGCTAAGGGGATTGGGAAGATGTCTTCGCAAAACATCTGCAAAGCTATTCTGCATGAGAACAAATAAAAGACACTCTGGATGCAAGTGTCTTCTGCCTGTGGTACTTCTGGAGTACCCTTTGCAAATAACCTATAATGGGTCTAAACAAAGCCTGAGCGATTCCTTACTCATGCATGACTCCATTGCTCCTGTTCCTCCACACCCAGCTCAGCTGGCGTAATTTGTAGAAAGCTTTTGCCATGGACAGTTAAAACACCCACATGCCTGAACTAAAAGGTTTGATTCTGGATTCCTTTTGTTTCTGAGTGCTAGCTATATGAAACTTATTTTGATAACACAGGTCCCATCTGCACTGCAGATTTCAACCCCATGAAGACTGGACTTGAACCATGTTCCCAGATTAGGACAGCTACAGTCTACAGCATCTTGTCCCACATGACAGCTAGAGAAGGCTTAAAACCTGACAGAACTCCAGCCTTTACATTTCAAGACTGGAATAAAATTCTCCCTAAATTAGCAGAGACCACTTCTGAAAACCCAGAAGTCACCACACATAGTACTTAGCACACACCTTGGTATGGTCCAGAACCAAGACACGAACAAAGGATGAGCACGGGCCACGAGGAACAGTCACAAGCTTCTTCAAAGATCATGTATTCCCATTCCAGTGCCATACCCTGAAACAATTTTAATCCATCCTTCTCTTCAAGCAGAGACAGCATCGCTACCGTTGATGATACGACAGTGACAAAGGAGGGCTGAAATTCAGACCCAAATTGTTATTCCCCTCAGCTAGGCAGTTATGCACAAGAAGCACTGCTTGTAAACACTTCTTTGTCAAACACTCAATTACAAGCTGCTTTATGAATGAAATGAGCCAGTTGCAAGGAAAGCAAGAGATGAAAATGGGGAAACAATCTGAAACGGCATGCAGCCGTTACGCCACCACGCCTCCACGCAACGCGCAGGGCCGGGCCATGCTGCCAGCCCCTCTTACAAGGAGGGTGCAGACGTGCTGGGAAAACACCAAATTCATCTTTTCAGAACGGGGCTCAGGTTTTGTGGGTCTAGACTTTGTGCTCTGCTGTATGGATTGTTTCCTATGTGGTAAGCAAAGAATGAGTTTTTTTAATTTTTATATTATTGGTTTTGGCAGTATGGCACCTAGAAGAAAAAGAGTACATGTGTGAACAAGGAGCAAGTTTAAAAAAGCCCAATTCAGGCAACGCTTGTAATATGACTCTTTCTTTGTGTCATCCCCATGGTACCTCTATATGCTGAAATTGCTCCATATGAGCTGAAAAATGACTGGAAAGCACATTGATTTTCTTCATGTTAAAGCTGCAGATGTGCTCCACAGCAGATCTACCCGACCAGCTGAACTATCCCCTCCTTCGATCCTACTGGATGAGACAGTAACTCCAAAAATGTACTCAAGACTGACACAACAGCCAATATATGCCATGTTAAATTACGAAGTATTGCCCTATGGTCACTCAAAAGTGTTGAGAACAAACAGAAAGACAACTTCATGAGATCAAGCACCACCTTCTAGAAGGCTGAAACATTACAGCATCAGAGGGCTACTCATCACAGCACTGTTATTCTAGCTGCGCTGGACAGCATCCCCTACTTGATCCATTACCTCGTCCTTGGATTCTTTTAGCAATACTATTCCAGTGGATCAGGTTTCCACTGGAAATGTTTTTTTCCTTGTTTTTACTATTCAGTCTCGATGAGTCAAGCAAACCTGTAAGAGGAAACATCAGAGTGCAAAATGAGGCCTATTACTAGTCTTTAATTTGCTGGTGTCTGCAGCTGAAGGAAGAACCAAGCCTG
>NW_010394948.1:57540-68577 GCF_000710305.1 Buceros rhinoceros silvestris
TCAAAGCCTTTAATCAGAAGAAAGTGGAATGTGAAAGGAAGGGTGAAGACAAAAGATTTGGTTTTAATTTAAAAAACCTGCACATATTTACATAATTGACTTAATACGCTAACTCTCAGAATCCAGCAGCTGCCCAAATACTTTGCTTTGTCATCTCCACAACTCCAACTGCTATGAAACAAAATTGAGGAAGCTACCAGACAAAAAAAAAGAACCAAAGAAAGTGGAATGTGAAAGGAAGGGTGAAGACAAAAGATTTGGTTTTAATTTAAAAAACCTGCACATATTTACATAATTGACTTAATACGCTAACTCTCAGAATCCAGCAGCTGCCCAAATACTTTGCTTTGTCATCTCCACAACTCCAACTGCTATGAAACAAAATTGAGGAAGCTACCAGACAAAAAAAAAGAACCAAAAAAAACAAAAACCACCCCTCCCCCCAAAAAAAACCCAACCACAAGAAAAAAAAACCCACCCAAACCTTTTGAATATAATAGGAGTTCATAGGTATAATTCCTATAATACCCTCCTTGCTGGGATTTTTTGTTTTAAAATGAATTAATTTCAAGGCTCAACTTCAGAAAAATTTTGAATCAATTTATAGTGCTAACAGCTGGAAAAAACTACATACAGACAGGGCATATTTCAACTCTTGAGTTAAAAGATACATACACACCCGACTACGCCTTAGGACTCCCTCGGCCATTAAGCTTGGAAGAGCTTTAAATCCATCACAAACCCCTGCCAGCTTTATTTAATTCTTCAGTTTCTTTTAGACAAAACGTTAGAGAAAATAGCACAGGTTTCATGGACTGACTTTGCCAAATAAATAGTGCAATGACATTCACCTGAAGAGCTACTGGTAACCTTGCTTGAAGGACTGAAAGAAAAAAGTGCTTATTTTAGCTAAGAGATATCTTCAAACCAAAGACATGCTTACTCAGGCTGTGTATATTCTCAACAGCTCGTGTAAACCATCCATCAGGCAGAAGTATGAAAATTAGCTCCCTTAAGAATCCACAGAGAAAAGAGGTCGGGGGATGTGGGTAACACTGCCTGAGGCTGCAGTTTGTGAGGCGAGAGCAACTGAGAGGTGGAAAACAGCATCATCTTTGATACGCTTCCACGAGGAAAGCCAAGTGAGCTGGACCAGTGCCACTGAATGACTTCAGGCAAAGACTGGCAACTGCCAAAGCAATTCTGCTCGAGCTCCTGGTGCAGCGATCCCAGCAGTCTCCTGCAGAAACGGAGCTCCACGGCCAGCAGTAAGCAAGGCCAAGTTCTGCCTGTTGACAGTTACAGTATCTCACGAAAAAGATATTTATTCTGTCTCAACCACAAGCAACACTGGGATGTCATTTTTATGTTTGTTTTAAATCTGCTCAGATTTAGACTGGATCTGTGCAGACAGTTTAGTTATTTTAGTGAAGTGATAAGCTTGCTAGGGGAAGAATATTGTCCATCCACTTGTACTATGCTTGTATCAAAAAAAGTTTCCCAAATCACAGGGATGGTCACAAGGAACCATACTCTACCTGCTGCTAGTTGGAGGCTTTGTGATTTACTGCCGACATCTGGTGCAAGCCCAAGAACGGGCACTACAATTAGGTAACAGATCCCAAACTTCTGTGCAAAGCTAGTGAAAATATTAGGCAGCTGGTGCTTAAATCAAGATGGAATAATCCTTTAGACACTTCTTGTCCAAACCAGAAAAACAACATGCAAAAAGGCCATGGCTGCTTCGGCTGCTTCTAGGGCTTGGACTCTTCTGCAGCACCTGCATTACACCCAGGAAAAGGGGCTCCACACAGCTCACGGGACACCCAGAACGTGCCCTATCTCACCATCGGGAAGACACGTACTAGAAAAACCTCCAGCCACGGCTCTGAATCTCTTCAAGCTGCGCACACCACTAGGGCTAGCTGGAGACAGAGCACCATTCAAACAGTACTGGCTTTCTCCATTCTTCGATGTGCTAAAATCACGAGATACAACAGAAGTGCTCTATCTTGGTGCCTTCTCTTCTCCAAAACCAAATATACAAATAAAAAAAAAGAGAGAAGGAAGAAGGAAAAGAAAGATGACTTTGTGCATTGTGTCAACCAATTAAATTCAGCAGAAAAGACACAAGTGGTTATAGCTTCCTGTAAATTACTTCATGTAATTAAATCCCCCTCTCTAAATTACATACCATTTAGCTCTTCTTTTACAACAATGTAACTAGTGACCACCAACAACCTTTTACAGGGTCTAATGCCGCCTAAGTTGTTAGCAATCAAATTTTCTTTTTCTTTCTCTCTTTCAAAAGAAGCCATTGTAATGAGATTCATTCACAGCTGCTTACAGAACGCTTAGGAAAGAAGTGGATTGCTTTGTTTCTCTTTTTTCCAGTCTTGTCTGAGGGTATATTTAAGCAAGTGTGACCTAAGGTCCTTATCAGGCATTTAACCGCAGGCAGGAAAGTGAAAGGTGACCCACAAGACTTTTAAAGCAAGGAGCTCATAACTGGTTTGATTCTTCACGTACATACCACATCACCTTCCTACACTGCAGCAGCGACTTCACTATCTTCCTATCACTTCAGTTCTCTGACCTTCTTAAATTTGAAAACACCAGGAACGTCAGGTCAAGTCTTCTCTGTTTGCTAGGGACAAGCCTCGTGAGATGAGTGCTGCTCCGAGCAGCTTCCTCTAGATTGCTCCGCTTATGAAATGCCGGTGTGCACCGCGAGTCAGTGAGGTCTGCTCAGCCACGCTTGGCTGGGTCTGCAGCTATCACGTCTCCTCAATGCGGAACTGAGACGGAGACACAAGGCCCCTGAAGACACCGTGGTTCAGCTCCACTAGCAGCAGTACAGGAAGCCCCAAAGCAGAGAAAGCACCAGTAGTGTCCAGCGCTTTAATAATCTCTGCGGTCTCCAGACCTGCTCTAACACATGTTAAAAATGCCAGGAGCCATCTGGAGGTCTGATCATATTGCTGTTGCCCAAACAGTGTTAAGTGGGAGAGGTGAATGGGGACAGGCTGGGATTTTGGAGGAGAGGAAAAGCAGGGACAAAGAAGGTAGAGGCCAATGCAGCAGGCAAAGCCTCAAGGTCTGGTTCTGAACACAGCAGGGTCGATGCCATAACAGTGTTATGATCCTCAAATACAAAGCAGGGAGCAGCGTGCACGTGGCAGGACACTGCATCCCCATTCCCATGGCCACCCAACCTCCACTTGCTCTGCCACCCACGAGCAGTCCCCACCCAAGCAGGCATGAAGCCCACAGAAGTAGGGTGCTGGTCCAGGTGAGCAAGCCATGCCCAACCCAGCATCCTCCAGCTGCACTCCGGGGCTGGAGCACGGCGAGGAGCTGCCCCCAGAGGCCACTGAGCCTCTCTGGGAGGATCAAGAGAGTCCTATAAGAGCAGGGACAAGTGGGGGACGTGAAGCAATCCTGTGATGAAGTTACTTGCACCACGTCTGTAACACAAGCCTTAACTGTCTAAGGTTTGTACAACACTGTAATGAAACACTGAAGAAACTGAACACACAGTGAAGTTCCTTCCCCCTCTGTTGCAGAGTGGGCTCTGCAGCCACTTCAAGAATCTCAGCAAATTCTTGGATAAATTTAGCAAAAACAACAGCACTTCTTTGTAACAGCAGGGTTTCATTTGGGAAATAAACATCCAGTATTTATTTACAAAGGATTTCTCTCCTCCTGCCACTGCTGTGCTATGCCCACTGCTTCCCCTCTACTTTGATGCAGAAAACAGAATACCAAGTGCCTAGCCAGGACTTAAAGCAGATTTTTAAATTAGTTCCTGACAGCGCAAACAGATTGCTATTGATTGAAATGAGGCTGATTTTAGGCCCTGGATTAGCAAACCTAATGACTAAATACTGCATTGCCCATTTCGGCACTTTGCGCCGTTACTCCCCAGCGGTTTCCCAGGCAGCTGCGAAGTCTCTGCACTGGCAGATTAGCGTGAGAGAGCGAGGCAGGGCCATCTGTGTCTGCGCGCACGGCCCTACTCAGCCGGAAATAAGGACCTCCTCCGAAATCCCCGGGGACCGGGCCCCCGCACTACAACCTCATTAAGAGCTTTGAAGCCGGCGAGACTGTTCACATGTCTAAAAGCGAGCCCGTGCTCGAGAGGGCTGTGCTGAACCAGAGCTCCACGCCGCGCCGCGCCGCGCCAGGCCTCCACCGCTGGCTCTGGCTCCAGCCGAAGGGAATCCGAGCACCAGCCCAAGCCACCTCCCCGGGCTTCCAGACGGGCTGGCTGGAGTCACCAGAGAGACTGCAGGCAGATAACCCGCTGCCTTAACCGCCCGGCCCTCCCAGCAATCATAAAGGCGTACTTAAAACTAATTGGTGTAGAGCTTTCATGTCCGAATTGTAAAGTCTTGTACTTACAAAGGTAGAAATGGATCCTGGTTTTAAGCAATACATGAAGCAACATTTTCCTGATTAAAAGAAAATGGACTTTTTTTTTTTTTGCTTTTTGCTTTGTTGTTTAATTTCAAAGAACATTTAAATAACAATATCTGCTAGCAAAAAGGGTAACATCAATTAGAAACAAAAAGAAACTGGTTTGTATAATTTCAGTGTTCAAAAGCAGTGAAATGCAAACACCAAAGCAGCACACACCAAACCAAACCAATCCCCAAAACCCACATTAAAAGCAACCTTTTTTTTCCTGCAAGCTAGCTGCCTAGAATTCATTTGCTTGTAACAGCCTGAGATACTGAAGGTAACAGAACAAGTTACTCTTTTATTTAGACCCTTTCAGACACAGTTCAGCTTCCAAACACTAAATTATTACAACATGGATGGACAGGCATATCCATACCTGTCCTCTGGCCTATAGACAAAGACTCCAACGGTTATTGTTTGGACTCACTCTCCTACACAGCTGCTGAATCTCAGCTAAGAAAGGTACGTCTCAGTCTCTGAACGCTGCATTACTAAGCAAACAATCTGCCTCCAGCCTACCAGCAGCTTCAAAAGCACATCCACGTTTTTGATTTACCATTTATCATTATCTGGAAAAATACAAATAAAAATCAAGCAGCTACGTGCTCCCATTGCCCAGCCATCAGCACGAGCAATATGATGCCAGAGAAAATTTTCCACACAAGGTATTTCATTAGCCAGATGAGTTTCCAGACTGTTTACCCTGGGAAAAACCCCACAGCCTGGGGTACCACCACCACACACAAAATGGGGCCAAGCGTACATAACTGGTTTGAAGATGAGCTATCAATTTGCACCTAGACATCAGAAGAAACAACGTGCATCCTGCGTGGAAAATGATTTAGCGCATCACCTTCAGCTCAGCTCAGCAGTAACCCAGAGCAGCCTTCTCCTGGCAGGGGGGTGTGAGAGGAGAGGCGTGGAGGTGTTATATTCATCAGTGAATGTTGGCTAACGAGCTGATGAGCATCACAGAAAAGTTACATGAATAGGTAATCAAACATGTTAATGTAATTTAGCACTTCCAGTCCAGCAAGAGCCAGAGCAACAATATACATTAATCATCAATAACGCTCAGCGGTTTGAGCAAGGCTGGGGAGTGAATGAGGTGCAGGAATTAACTCTGCTTTCCCTCCCTCCAGGAAGCTCTGCTGTAGTCACAGAGAAGTCAGAGCCATAGTCAGAGCCAGAGCACCGTGACAGCGTCAGCTTTCTCGGCCTTGCCTCCCAGGCTGCAAACCCAGCACGCTATTTATGAGCACTAAATACGTGCTACACCACCCCGTTCTCCTCAGCTCCTTTGAGACTCTTCCTCATCCCGGGTGATTTAAACAGTGGGTGAGAAAGGAAGGAGGAGGTGTAAGACGCTCATCTTCGTGACAAATGACTATTTGCAGAACAAAGTGTTATTACAGCCGCGTTTAACATCTAAACATATTCAGTACACCATGATGCTCCTGATCTGACTAACCACAGAGCTAGAGATTAACACGAGCTATCAGAAACTCCTTCCTATCAGCCCCAAACCTCTCCATAAGGAGGTCAGCCCTTTTTTAGTCTACGTACAGAAATGGCAATGGGTCCTGAAGCTCAGAAAACAGCCCCCACTGTTCTACATCCAGCACGACCCCAGACAGCTCAGATGTTCAGAGGAATAAGCTATTCCAAAAACAAACCCAGAAAACAGAAAAATGTCTCAGCTAAGACTAATGAAAGACAGACTCAAAGTTCAAAGGGTGACTCTCCAAAACCTAGAAGAATGACTTCAGACAACAAAGTGTAACTGGAACTGAGAGATTTTTATATTCCATCTACCTCATACTTTATCTAAGCAAATTTTATACGCAACCACGGAGGAATCCTTGAAAGAGGCGACGAGCTCCTCTGCTCCACCAGCACTGCCTGCAGCTGCAGTGGGGGATTCCCTTCCACAAACTACCAGGTTAGTCTTGGGCATCACTCTTAAAAAAGGCAATGACTCCATTTCCAACAAATTCTCCGATGTTGGAGGCATCTACACACTTTCAAAGGGGCAACATTTACTGCAGGCCACCCTGGCTACCCTAAAATACATCACAGCTTTAAACACTTCCTCATTCCTTGACATACGCCTGATGACTGAGAGGTTTCGTCGATCCCGTTGGAAAGCAGCGGTTTCAGGTCAGCCCTCTTCCCTGCACACACGCATTGACAACAGCCTCAAATCCTAACAGATCTTTGCCCAAAGGACCTGTGACTATTTGAAACGCCCCTTCTCCGCTCTGCTTGTTTACAGCAGGAGATAAGTGGGTTGGAATGATTTTTATATACAGTTGGAAAGGACAGGTTGGCTCTTGTAGCCCTCTCCCCATACCCCGAGGTACAGAAGCACCAAATATTCAGGAGCAAAGAGTAATCTGGATGCTTTGTCAAAAGGAGTGAAGTACTAATCTAATTTTCTAAACAAAGCAGACAACCTGGCACTCAAATCAGCTTACCACTTTGCACCTCTCTGCAAGGATTAGCAGAATGCCATAATTATAATGCCCAATTTGATTTATTAGAGAAGGCTGTGTAGAAAAGATGACAATTCAGTAGCATTGTGAAGAGAAGGGATGAGAGTATAAGGAAAGCTTCAAATTGAACAGTAATTTCTAAGCAACATCTCAATATAATTAGCATTAATTACAGTAAGCTTTCCAAATTAGGTATAAACCTATGTTTAATATCACCAAGATGCAAAAATCACCCCCAAATTCAAGGAAACTTAATATTAACAGCCAATTTGTCTAGACAGCTTGGCAGGAAATGCCAGAATTCTAGGTGTGAACTTTGTGGTTATTAAAAAGAGGAAAAATTATTGAACTTGTCTCTATCATTTGCATCATTAGTTTGAACTAAGAATAGCCTAGTTTATCTAGCTTAGATTTTGGCGCTACTTTTATCAACCTTACAGACCTGAAAACTTGTCTGGTTTTCACACCTTTATCAACTAAGATAATAAAAAGTATTTTAAAAATAATCCCTTTTCAATAAAAGATGAATTCTAAATGTAATTTGTTTAAAGAGGCACAGTGTATTAAGGAGTCACTCCTCACAGGTTTTATTTCATACTCTTTGTGCAAGCTCCTTGCTCTTTCTGGAGTTTGTTATTTACAAAGGGAAAACAAAAAAAAGGTTAAACAATGAAAGACAAATTCAGGTTTTCGTGAACATAGCAGCAAGTGCTTTATTTAATCACTGATGGCAGCCAAAGACTAGCCAGAAGAAACAGACAACAATGTCCTCATTTTTCAGAGCTGAAATACAAATAATTTAAATGTTTGATAAACTACGGCAAGAGCATATAATTACAGAAACTGGAGTCTGGCCAGTGTAATAAAACCTCTTACCTCAGGGGTTTCTAAGGAAGCGTCACGAAACCCAGTGGCCACAACTGCTTGAAACTTAGTTTTAAATTTCGCATAGAAGATGTCCCTCTTAACAACCCTTTCCTCCTCTGCAGCAGGTGAGGAACCAGCTCACCATAGCTGCAGGAAGAGGGGACCTCCCTGCTGCCCGGCTCAGCGTGGCCTCACACCCCCGCGACGGTGCAAAAAACTCAAAATGCACTGAACTCCCTGCAGCATAATGCTGGACCTCAAGGAATATCTCTCCAACCCGCCGGAAGTATTTACTGACGCCAGGCTTTCATGTTAGAGAGCTTGTGGTGGCAATCGAGACTTAATGACCTTAGGCAGTGCTCCTTGTTTCCGTACCCGACCTGCACCACTCTCTGCTGCATCAGCGTGAGCATTTGTAGGGTTACCCCAGGGACCAGAGCTGAAACCAAGCCAGCTTTATGTACACTTCGCAGGAGTCCCCGAATAGGTGTTCGAGGCCTCTTCACCTAAATTAAAAAAATCTGACACAACAGCAGCTTGACAAAGGCAGAGGAGCTGATGAAGCACCACGCCACAATCCTGGTGTAAGCAGCAGGCAGTAATTCCACCCAGCACCACCGCTCTAAACATTTTATATCAAAGCCAGGGACTTCTGATGAACTAACTACAGGCTTAGAATTCGGGGGGGCTGGATACCAATAAAAGGATCCTGGTTGTTTAAGCTTTCATCAAAACTGAAATGTCCATCTATTCACCCATAATAAAATGTCATTTCAATTTGCACAGAGTGAATATTTCTGCACAAACTCATTGCACCTGTAACCAGAGGGGGAACTGAAATCCTTCCACTCAAGGAGCAAAAACAAACAAGAAACTTGATATGTTTTAACTACGTATACACTGACAAGTCTAAAACCAAAACATTTGGTATCACTTTGGGGAGTTAAAAGAAAACAAACCTGGCAAATATTTTACTAGGAGTGCATGCTTACACGATTTGCTACCTAAACGTCTGCAAGCAGAAAAGTACTAACATCAAAAGCACTCACTGAATTATTCCAGCTATCTCTTGTCTTAAATCAAAAGGAAGAAAAGAAAAATCTGCTAATTCGTTGATGAGAACAAGTGGCCCCCAGAAGAGCTGGGCCATGAGCAGACTATTACTTTCTAACCTAAAATGTGATGAGCCCTTCTGAACAAATATGCTACAACACACTCACAAAAGGTTGCGTATAGTGGAGAAGTTCCGCAGGGAGTTACACTAGACAGCCTTAAAGATCCTTCCAAATCCTAAAATATTGAAAGTCGGGAAAAACACTTCCAATAACTGGACAATTCAATCTTTCACTGTCTGGCGCAGAAACAGAACTAGTTTCACAGAACAGAAGGTGCGCTTGGGTTAAACAGCTCTTTCTCTGCAGCACAGGAAAGAAAAAAATGTTTTCCATCATAGAGTACTTCTTAGCTCAGAGCCAATGCTGGAGGGTCCAGTACCCTGGTCTTCCCATTGGCTGCCATTTGGCACCACGTTAGCAGACAGCGTTTGTTCCTAGAGGGAGGTGCTGTGCCATGTGGATATCGAACTGATGCATGAGCACTGAGTCACCAACAAACCTCCCTGCCCAGCAGCAGTTAAGTGATAAATAGCCTGCCAGCCACAGTGCCTCTTCTTTGTCACCTCCCTGGCTCTGAACACACGGCGGTTCAGATGAGAGCCTCCACAATCGTCCCCTCCAGCATGACAACTCTTGATTCATTAACACTCTACCACATTTTAGAAGGACACAGAGAAGACTCCCCAGAGCACAACTTCCTCCAAACTGACTTTCCACTCCTAGAATACTTGACTATTCTCTCCTCCTCAAGATACTGTCTTGGGGGTACATGAACTTGATTCACGAGACGGACGTATTCATGTTTGTGACTTCCAGGTGCACATTACCAAGCACGTCTTCCCTAAAGATCTGACTGATGATTTCTATTTGTTTCTTAAAACTGTAAGAGCCACAAACCTATGTGTGACAGTGAGTTACCACACTGTCACCACGGTGCAGGATACAAGGGAGGTCTGATCCTTCCTTCCCACATTACCCAGTACACTTGGTCTTCCATTTTAGCTCAAGAAACTTGCCCACAACACAAGATTTGTGCATTTGGCCAAAAATCTTGTCAGAAGACATGGTTTTCACTAGCACAAGTTACCAGAGAAGCCAGTTACACTAACAGCCCCGACCTACCAGCAGGACAACATTTCCCAGTAGCCAACGCCACAACACAGTCGCTTCAGATGAGAAATCATTTCCCTACCTGTTTTGATAGCTTCAAGGGGAGTTTCTTCTTCATCCGTTCTTTGCCTCGTTCTGCCTCTCTCTCAGAGCTCCCAGCATCATTGTTATGGCCATTTTCACTTGGTTCAGCTGACACACAGTTTTCAGATTCTCTAGGTTTCTTTCCTGGGTGCCTCTCCCATTTCTCCTTCCGCTCCTGAGGCTTTAGTGACATGTCCTTCTGTAAGGGAGGGAAAAGAAAAAAAAAAAAACCAAATGTTAAGTACTTTGAGACTACTTTTAAGCATTAAGGAGAATAAATATTGAACAAAAATACAAACAAGACAGCATGTTCTTTCCAGAGATGACTTAAGATGAATAATTAGGCACGCATGATGCAAACAGTAATTTTAGATTAGATTAGGATGAATACTCTCCAGGCTATGTGTTTGATTAATTTCAGAGATGCTGGAACTGGTTATGAAAATGAGTTTGCTTCAGATTAATTCAGGCACGATACATCAACAGCACATGAACAAATGGGCATCCTGAAGGGAAGCCTTTAACCGTTCAACTGAAACAGAGGTGGTTTTTATTGTTTTGCTTCTGATCTCAGAAAGCAACGTGTCAGACCCTTGGGCCTGACAGTCTGACTCACGGTGGCACTCCTGCGGCGAACCGCACTTCTAAAGCGTACCCCGCACGCAACAAGCAAGCAGAGATCAATGGGATCTGAACACGTAACAGAGGTTGAACACTTCCAAGCATTAGGTGTCTGCCCTGGACCAGAACATACAGTCTAAGCACAGTTAAAAGCGAGTATGTCATGTCGTAATGATTAACAAAGGAAGTGAGATCAGAGAAGGGAATTAATACTGCTATCCCTGGCATCTTTGAGGGCTGAAAGCTGAACTCTTGCTGACAACGTATCAACCGCTTTCCCT
>NW_010394948.1:68648-109356 GCF_000710305.1 Buceros rhinoceros silvestris
CACAGAAAAAGAGTTTAAGAAATAATATGGCAAATCACTATGACCTCAGTTCACTGCAGCTAAATTTTTTCCCAAAGCCTTTTATTAACTGCTCCAGGCTAAAAATCAAACCCCTTTTGAAATGTTCTGCAGAATCTCTGTCCCAATTAATGTGAGGTAAATAGATTAGGAGACAGTTGTTTAAAAGCACTATTTACCATGCCAAAATTTGTCAACTTCAGCCATCGAAATCTTTCTAAATCCCGCCTGTTCTACGAGCCTCGCTTCTGACTCGAGCAATTACATCACGGCTCTTTGTACCCCATGTGAAAGCCGCAGACATCAACGCACGCACCTTCGGTACTTCAAAAGAGCTCAGGAAAATCATTAGCTCTCTAGTCACTCAAAAACGAAGGCCCAGCAAAAAAGAAATTAGGAACTGGGATGTAACACCCTGCTGATTGCTCCAGATGACTTCCTCACCCTCCCGTTTAATTAGTGAACTGATTGCCTCAGTGTGCAACATACTGATTCCACTCCAAACCACTGCTGAAAGTTACCCTCCCCTGTGAAGCAAGATGATGCGCTGACACTTTAGAGTCACAGAGGCATTGATATTTGAATCATAATATAAAATACATACAGCTGCTTCCCATTCCGACCCAGGCTCAAAGACAATTAGCCAGCCGTGGCTGGCAAGCTCCTCTTAAAGCACACATACGTACAGCAAGTAACCAAAAGGTCCAACTGCCATCCCAAAATTAAAATCGGGAGCACTGACTCAGAGGTGCAGAACACACCAGAATACAGCTCACCTTGCCAGGCCCATAACTAGTGAAAGCGCGAGGAAAACGACGGTTTGGTATTATTCTCCGTTAATGATAAAATGAGGAATACAAATTAGCGCTTAGATACTCACTTTGGCTTTTAGTTTTAAGATAATCTAAAGCAACAGTTCAAGATGCCACTTAAAGAAGGTCTCATTGTCCATTTAACAGGAAGTTGCTGATAGTAACTAATCAGAAAATAGTGCTATGGAAATTACATTTGTTAACTGCTAGTCAGCAAAATGTTAGAAACAGAAGTCACCAAAACCGTGCACTTCTTCATAAAGCCAGATGCAACATGTCTGCAGACACATGGAAGATGCTGCATGAGGTGACACGGGCCCCTCATGAGGGAGAAAGGAGGCTGTAGCAGGGGAATGCCACCACCTGAAAGCTCCAGCAAATAATGCACTCCCAGCTCAGTGTGCAATATTTGCTTTTAGGGATGCTTCCAGAGTCAGTAGATGGCTGCTTTGGTTTAAATTCCAGCTGTTTCACATGGGGATTGGGCCTCTGTTAATGCCTTAGGAAGAGTCTTCCTTCAGTACCCCCTGCACATTCACTGCAGGTTTTAGATGACTCACTTCACATAACTAGTCTGGAAATCTGTGGTTTTCCCCTTACTGAATCCTACAAAATTCCCTGCTTAGAAATCTAGCTTTTTATCCCCGTTTGTTTAGTGATTTGTCTCATCACTGAGCTACTAGCAAAATTAATTCAGGGAATACAGTCATAGCTGGATCAAAGCCAAAGAAATAATGCATTCATTTGGAGTGCCACTTGCGTCCAAGAATCTCAAGCACTTTCCAAACAGCCATGAATTAAGACCCAAGCCCTGGTAGCTGAGGCCGCTGGCTGCCTCTGGCAGGAGGAAGGCAGGAGGAGGCATCCTCAGTGCTGCAGCACGTCTGGGGCAGCTGCGAGGAAGAAGCCAAGTTTCTCAGCCCCATGACAAGAAAACCTATTCCACAGTCCCATTCCTCCACACTTCAGCAGAGGATGCAGCTCCCAGGACTCTGCTTTTCCTGGGAACACAGGACACCAAACTCAGCTTCCTCCAGACAGAGGGTGACAGCGCGGCTGCTTTCTGTGCTGCTAAACTCAGACCTCTTCGCAGCCTCAGGCTGAGCAGGAGGGGGCTAATGGGGTTTCTGTTCTTGTTTCCTTTGTTTCCTTTGTATGTACTCTACTAAAAGAGCCCTTCCAGCGATTGCTCTTTTACTGACCTCAGAGTTGGGGACCTCACTTAGCACCAGAGCTTACTATTTTTGCATGTGCATCTGTGCTTGAGCACAGGCAACTGGTGGAAAATTCAAGCACATACAGAATGCACAGTACATCACTACAGCGCACATTTTTTGATGCACTTGGACTTCAATCCAGAAATGCCAGCCGGCAGGAGAGACTGGCCTTCTGACAGACTGCTCCACTGGAGCCTTGCCCCAGACAAGCCCCGACCAGCAGTTACTTTTGCCCTTCGCACATCCTGTGAAGCCTAGGGGTTCACACAGCAGCGATGTCTGAAGTCAGGCGGTCTGTCTCCGTATCCAGGTTCGGGGATTCTACCCAGGAGTCAGCAGTCCTGGCTACCTTTGCTGTCGGGGACAGTAAACCCCCTTCTTCAGGGGAAGCTGGTGGATTCAGGCCCATTCTCGTTTCTCAGTTCCAGGAAGGAGATTGCCAAATCTTGTTCCGGAATATACAAAACTATTTTGTTTCTTACTACTCACTGCTTCCAGGGCTGTCTCCTACCTGTCTTCACTTGGGAATCTCTCTCACACCTTCCAGGGCAGGCTACTGCCTCTCCATCTGCAGCCCCTTGTCTGTCTGGGCTGCAGACGGAGAGCAGATGGTTCTAATTGGCTGTAGTTACAGATAAGGAAGAATTAGGCCTTTCTTTAGAGTCTCTTTCCTGGCAGTTACTCCATGAAACACAGAGATTTTGTCTCCCCATTTGCTTATTTGGATGTACAGATACCAAAGAACACTTCAGCTCTACCTGAGGTACCTTGCACACCAGCAGCTGTGAAGATCCACTGGCAAAGACCCACACAGCACACTGGAACCCAGTGTGTAACCCAGACTCTGCAAAAGATTTGCAGAGTCCGTAATAAAAATCTCTGTGAATTTTTTTCTGTTGCTATTAGACCCAGACTAAAGTTATGCAACTGCACCTCTGCTTGTGGCAGAGCTCGTGACATCTTTAATCACTTGGAAGGCTCCTTCCTGAAAAGCCTTTTTTCCATCACCAGGGCACAGCTGCAATCTCCAAAGATGCTCAAGCGCACACCACTCCGTTTATAAATAAAGCTGTAAATTATGTGGGTGCACGACCTTCAGCTCTGGAACAAGACCGTTCTTACCCCTAAAATGCCACAGCAAGAGACTTCTGCACAGTGGATTCCATGTTGTCTGATCAGGAAACAACCAGCAGCCCTGGCAGACCCTAGCACAAGCGTGCACCCACAGCAGCCATCCCCCGGCTGGAACTACCACTGCGTGATTGCTCAGCCCAGCTCAAACTCTGCCCTAATCCTCTGAGTTTACACACTCTTTGAGATCTCAGAAGGCATGTAGAAGGAGGTTGGGGTTGTAAATACCTTTCATACACAGGGAGCATTAAAGAACCTGGCAGAAAGTGGAAAACTCAGACAGCTAGGTGAAAAACATCGAGCATGCTGCTGGGGTACAGAGGACATAAGTAACACCTGAAGTTAATAAAATAACTACCCTCAGCCCTCGAGCATCAGTTCGAAATGCGGCCCTGGTGTGAAATCAAGTCCATTACAATCCCCCATCCCCAGGGACCGCTGGACACTGCAAAGCTCAGACGCACAGCCAAGGAGTGGTTACACACTGCTCCTGCCAGGCTGCCTCTGCTGACTTTGTGAGATTTTATGGGCTGATTTCCCAGAAGGGAAAGGGCCTCCAGTTTCTCTGTCCACAGCTCTTCACTGCAACACTTATTCTGCAAGCTGGGGAATATTAAACATCCCAGCAAACACCAGACAGGAAGAGGATGCATGCAAAAGAAATAAAAAACCCCACTGCCGTCTCTAAAACTGACCCTGTTTGTCCCTGTTTCTCTCTCCGCCTTCTCTCAGCAGAACTGCAATGCAAAAGGCTCTGAGGGTCTAAGTGCAATCTATCCTTTTATCAGCTTTATCATGCAATTAGCAGTAGGGTTGTCAAATGTGTTTAATAGTTCAGGAAGAGATCCTGGCTCAGAGAGAAACTGAAACAGACTTATTTTTAATTAGGTTACTTTAAAAATATTCCTATTGACCTGATGATAGCCAGTTTATAGAACAGCAACACAGAAACAAATACTGACTTGACATTCTCATGCTTTCCAGGTAGACAAAGCACGTTATGAATAGACAGGACCACTAAGGGAAATCTGCTGTCCATTTAGTTGCATAAAGGTGACACGGGAGACAGTAATTCAAACGGGAAGATAACAGTGGAGATATACATGAGAAATGTACATGAAAGAAGTTAAGGCACGGATTTGAAGATGGGTCCAGAGAGAGAGAAACTGCTGCCAGTTCAGGAGCCAGCACAGGAAAAGTTGAGTAGCCAACAGGCAAATGAAATGAGGTGAATAATGAGGAGACAGAAAAGGGAGAAAAAAAGGAATGGGATAAGAGGTAACTCCACAGGAGGGTATCAGGTAGGACCACACCAAGGTGACTGCACTGGAACTCAACACGGTGAGCAGGCAGAAAATGCAAGTGGAAATCTTAAAAATGAGCAAGAGTGCAATTTAGTGGTGGGAGAGGAGAAGAAGTTTGAGAGCTCTACTCCGGAGAGCTACAGCATAGAAGGAGCTTCCAGTGAAGGCAGCAACGGGGAAGGAGCTGTGGAGGTAGAACCGGCTGCAGCTCGGCACAGCAGCTCCTCGCTGGAAGCCCCATCTGGCAACAGCCCAGCCCAGTTCCCTTCTCCCCAGAGCTCAGGGCACTTTGGGAGGCAGTTGGCTTGTACCTCCAGCCAGCAGGCGGCAATTTTCATGGATGGGGAAGTTCTCACTTTTCTTGTAATATAACACACACTTGTTTGTTTTCCTTTCCCGTCCTCTCTTCTCCCCCACTGCGAACTTCACTCAGACTGTAACTCAAGCTCCTAGCCTTCCAGCCAAAGCCACTAAAGCTCTTTCAAAAGAAGGAAAAAAAAAAAAGGACTAGATTTGAAGTGACTCTCTCTTGCTTTGACCCTACATTCAAGCAATGCAATCAATATCAATTAAAATGACTGCAAATGAAATCCTTGCTTGTTTAACCTTAGACTGCAGTTCTCCTTTCGTAGCTGACATATTCCAGACGAGCACAGGTCTTGCTTTGTAGAATGCATCATGTTTGCTCTGACCCTGTCACATGTTTAGCTCAAGAATAAGATGACTTTTTGACAAGATAGCTTTGGAAATGTTAAGACATTTGCAGCTGCCACTGGTTTGCAGGTTTATGACACGTGATTTAACTTAAAAATAAAAGTGGATGAACCAAGAAACTCACTGTAATTGAAACAGTCAAATTTATGACCAGAGGCTGTGTTCCTGTCACCTGTGAAGAGCAAGCTGCTGGTACTCTGCTAAATGCCCACCCGATATGCCTCCCACGAGCTAAGACCTTCGCTGCTAGGCTCTTGAAGACACTGTACCAAGCAGGGACACCTTGGACAAATCCTACCTCCACACAACGTGGCCAAAAATTACACAAGGGAAGGTCAGTATCATGTTTTACTTTTAAATGCATTTCAATCCACAATGATTTTACAAGGCTTTGATTGCTTTTTTGCTTGCAGGAGACCTGCATAAAATGCTTAGTAGTAATTGTTTTAAGTTGTGGAGAAGGGGGCTGGTAATGCCCTCTTCCTTCTCAATTACTCGGGGGAAAAAAGCCAGTACTCTGGCTAGTAGTACAAAGTACCTGGAAACAGTGTTTAACAGAAATTTAGAGGACAGTAACGGTAAAAATGTATACAGCAAAAACCTGTCTTTAGGAAGAGGTCAAGAAATCTGCATAAATGCAAGCACATGGCTGTCCATGTTTTTGGTATAAACTCTTCTTCACCATCACCCACTGGGGAGAGTGATAAACAATGTGCTGGTTTAAGCCACACTGCAAGCTCCACTGGAAGCCAGCTGTGGCTTTCTCCCTCTCCTCCTCTCCTCCAGAGTCTGCGGGCACCTCACTGCAGAGAACTGCACCCGTCGTCCTCGCTACCTACTAACCGACACACTGTACAGCTATTAAAACTCCCACAGGTGCTTGCTGTCCATCAGAAAGGAAATGATCCCATTTTAAGCCATCACTATTTCCTCTAGTGATGGCAGTAAATGCCCAACGAGTGCTCACAGAATTACTGTCAGCGGAAAGGGTGTCAGAGAGCAAGGGAGCTTAAATGATTGAAGGGAAGCTGGGGCACCATTTTCAGGTAGATGAAATGAGGCATATTGCACGCCCAGCCTGCCCGGCTTTCACAGGCTGCTGGAGTGCTGAAAGGCGCTGCTGTTCATGCACCGCAAGGCCAACCTGCCCAGCGTTCCCTGCAGATAAAAGGATGTTTTGGCTGAAGCTGCTTTCAGCCAGGACTGGGAGCTCAGCCTGCCCAGTTTATGTAGTGCATGAGGGAGTTGGAAAAGAGCTTACGCTTATCTGACAGCACCTACTTCAGCTTATTTGAGTGGCCTCACTGCACTGCTGGGTACAAATGCTGAGCGCAGAGCGTGCACCTCCTGCTAACTCCCATCGTCTCGGTGAGTGCCCTCTCCAGAGGTAACATTTAGGATGGCAGCAGCACCACTTGCCCTCGCACTGCCCAACATTTCACACGTGACAGATTATGCATAAAATCCCTCTGTTTTAAAGGGTGTGATCTGGGAGACACCACTCTCAGACACCTTCCAAAGGTATCCAGCAGGTAAGCGGCACAGTCAGGCACGTGCTCCAGGTCCAGCGTTTTGGGGGGTCACTCCTCAAGTGTGCCAATATTCAACGACACTGCTGGACCCGTGCCGCTGACTGGCAGCAAGCATGAGCTTGTTTACAGAGCAGCCTTTAAACACTTAATCTGAACTAATTCCCCTTCTCCCCAGATTATTTAAACAGGCCTTCATATTGAATTCAAACAGCTCCCATTGAGTGACAGAATTGGGACCTGCGGAAGCAGCTCCTTGCTTGAAGCCAGATGTGGCCATTTCATCACTCAATTCCCATCTTGCCAGAAAGGTAGCACGACACCAGTCTCCAGCTGCACCAGCTGTCCCAAAGCGCCAAAGGATAAGGCATGATAGTCCCAGCAGCACAAACGGGTACAGCACCTGCATGCTTTCACCATCACCAATTCTCAGCTAAACTAGTCGCAAAGCCAGGAAGGCCTGAATGCCTTTGGCCTGTTTGTCACCATAGACAGGAATGCTTAGAAATACTGTATCTCTCCTTAAAATGCACATCAAAAGGAGAAAGCAACTGTTTCAGCCTCTGCTGAGAGGGGGATGTCATGCTTCCCCGAGCTGGACTCTGGAAACAGAGCGGAGCCCGCCTGAGGCTGGGCAGAGGGACTGGGCGTGTGGCTCAGTCACCGGAGGCGGGGGCCAAAACTGCCCTTCTCCATCCACACTTCTGCATTTAAAGTTTTTAATCTTCATAGAGTAGAGTATATCACAACCACATTACGACTGTACTGACTACCATGTGAATAGCTTCAGACACGAGACTTAAAAGATGCAGCTATAACCTTTGATAGCCTGGTCATTAATTCAAGAATTTCAGGCACGATTTCTCAAGTAATTCAAAGCTTCCACCCACTAAATACAAATGCGAAGTTTGCCTTTTTTTTTTTTTTGTTAGGATTCCTGATTCAATACACATGATGTCTGCACTAATTTTACAGTACATACTTTTAAAACACAGCCACGAAAAACGTACTGCTCTTCAGGCTGTAGCACCTACAGAATGAAAGCTCAGACAAATCTTCCACGTGGTGACAGCCTCCAACACATTCCCTCTACAAGCAGCTGTGGACATTTCGAGACTGCCTGCAGTCTTTCTCACCACCCTTCCAGGAAGGGTGCCAGTCCCAAAGGCACTGCAGAACAGAGGTATGAATGTTCAGCAACAGCACAGCAGTCTGCAAGCGAAGCTTCAGCTGCAGTTTGACACGGCTTGCACAAAGCCAAACGCTGTGCTGAAAGAGATGAATGCTCGCAAATTCACTTCTGCCAGCTCTGCTGTAGGGGTGAGAATCTCCAAAAGAAAAAAACAGCCATATCCTGATCCCTGGTGCTGCATGATGAATTAATTTATGTTTAAATGCTATGGCACTAGAGGCATTTTTTACCAGCTCTGCAGTTGCCCTCAGTGGTAGGCAACAATTTTCACTTCAGCTGTCATGAGGTCTAGAATGCGTATTAAATAATTAGTCCTCTGGTAGTTTCTTTTGGCTAGGAAACAAACGAGAAGAAATATAAACGATCCAACAACAACAAATATGTTGAAGCCAGCCATCTCCAGAAACAGCTGCCCACAGCATTTCACTTCAACCTAAGGGAAAAGCCAGCGAGGTGACTTCTAGCAGGAGAGAAATGCCTTTCCAAGTATTTAATGTCACATGCACTATTAAAAATTCTAGGACAGTGCATCTGTGCCACCCTCATCACCCTCACTCCTCCTCAAACAGGCTGCTGGAGATATGGATTGTATAACAGAGGTCTACAGCCGTCAGTCTCGCCAGCAGCTATGTTCTCCCACAACGAGTGGCTCGGCACACCACATGCTCCCGAGCAGCTCATCCATTACTGGTTTGCTAGAACAAACAAGCGACCAAATGTCTCCATATATCCTCAGGGCTTCCTAGAACAGTTCCACATATTCTGATACCTCTGTCTGGAACAAAACATACATTTATATCCTAGGCAATCGCTGCAAAAGGGGAAACATACACCATAGACGTAGGCAATTCTGATGTATTCTATGTTAGAAAACATTTCCAGTCAGAGAGCTCAAAGGTCATGAATAGATTTTCATATGTTTACAGACAGCAGCAATTTCAAGCTCTGTAATTTTAAAACTGCATGTCAGTCTCTCAACTTCCAGCTGTTATTTCAACATTAGATAATGAACACAATGCAAAGGTTACACAATCACTTGAACCAGCTTATGCTGTAGATCCATTCACACAAATCATTATTAAATTCTAATTACACATATATTATTTTACAACTCTTATTAGAACAGCAGGGCAAATCCTCTTTTATGAAGAGATCAACAGTCTAGAAAAAGAGGCCAGAAAGGTTATTCTTTTAATGCGACAGAGAGTAGCTCCTCTTTCTCTCCCTCCATCACCTAAACCGCTGCTGATTTATGAGTCTCGGAAGCAAAGCTGCACCTTGTTAACACCGCCCCAGTTGCTGTGCATACAGCTATCAGCCCATATTTCGCTTAAGTGCTTTATAGACCCCTAACGTATAGACATTGATGCCTACTTAAAATAATCATCATTGATCAGAGGGGGGAAAACAGTGTTCAGTGGTTACCCATGCTCCTGTTTTCTCTTCATACAACTACTTTGAAACGGAGAAGACACCCTCCAAAACGTAGGAGATTCCTCCTAAGGAAAGTGTTGTTATCTAACCTAAAGCTTTGAAGACATCAGGATTCCACACCATAGATTTTTCATTTTACTTTATTTTAATTTTGGACCAGAAGAAATCATTGTAATCATCTGATCTGACCCTTTTATCACGCAGCCAAGTGAGCAGAATCACCCAACTGTGAAGTGATCTTTGGGAAATTTTGGACAAGCACTAGCAAACTACACATTACCAAAGAAAAAAAATCAGCTAATTACGTTTTGCTCTTGCCTCTCATTTTTCTCTCTATTCCCAGGCAGTGTGAAGTGTTACCCAATCTAGTTTATTCTGCCCAAATCCAGCTGTCAGTCACACAGCATGTAACCTCAATGGGAATTGAACAATCTCATCCCCAAGATTCAGCTTTGAAGCAGGACAGACCAGCAACGTCCCTTTGTGCGAGGGAGATCTCCTGCGGCGACAGCAACGCTACCCTGGCAAAGTGCTGCCTCTCTAATCCCCAGTGCACCCTTAGCCAGCAGTGAATTTCACACTGGGAAATTCCATGCTTTGACATTAAATAATTCCAGCTGGGATTTTCAAAGTATAAGAGATAGGAGTCCAATCACATCACATTCCAACAGGAAGCCCTTAAGGTTTGGTTTATTTTCTTTTTAAAAAGGAAACCCATATTTCATTCTCATTTCCATCGCAGTTTCCTCTGGGAGACAAAATTGAAAGCAAGAAACCGAGGGCAAGAGCAGTGCTAATAGGAAGAGGGACTTTTATGAGACTGACAAAGGACAACGCCGATTCTTGGGTACATCAGTTTGCAACACGTGATACAAGGAACAGATAAATCAGCACATCCATTAACGCTCCTCAGAGATAGTAGGGTCTGTACTTGTTTTGTCTGGTTAGTCTCACGTGCCACTAAGGAAGAAGCAATCGAGCAAACACTCCACCAGGACAGTAGACAATTAAAGCTCAAGAGTGAACAAACCGCTTGAGCTGCAGAGAAGAGAACACGTGCAGAATTAAAATGATTCAATCCACTTACACAAGCATGTCAAGTAAGGCCTCGGGCAGGCAGAGCTGACAGGACAATAACCCACTGCGGAGAAAGGCCACGGCAGAGCAGGTGCCGTCAATCACTCCTTGCTGTCTCACCAAATCCGGAGCAGGCGGTCCAAGTTCTCTTCAGCTTTTACATTCTTTCATTACGTTTAAAGGATTTGGGTTTTCCCCCATGCAAGCCGTGCTAAGCTGAGCCTCTGCAACCACTTCCTCAACACATGCTAAATTATGAGTTTCTCCTAATGCTCAGTTTTCAGATCCAGAAGTCTCTATCTGCACTTCACAGACCTGAAACCAAAGGCTGGCTGGTTTGTAGGACCTGTTTTCATCCTGCCTGGAACAAGCTTTAGCAGTCAGACTACAGAAAGGGGCATTTGTGCAAAGTTCCCCATTTGCTTCTAGCCCTCAAATTACTTAAGAGCCCTTGTATACCTCATGCTTCACATCTCTGAGGGCTTAACTTTGCTTCTCGTTTACTGCCCACAGCACCTTGTCAATAGTAGACATGAGAGTGAGAAATATAGGACGTGGCACACAGTATTTATTTGTTCAATGGACAACCTTTGGGCAAAAAATCCAGTCAATGTGAGGAGAGTCAAGACAGAACAGCGGCAACCAGAGACTCTGGAGAACAGGCTGCACGAGAGCAGCGTTTCTTGTGATTACTTCTGTCTTGTAGCTCCTAATAAGCCATGTCACAGCTGACATCTCCACCAGCTATCTGCTTCCTTATGTAGATAACCAGAAACAGAAAAGCTGACATGGCAATTATATCATACACACGCGCTACCTAACAACTCTCACTGCTACAACAGCAGGAGCAGTGAAGAACAAGCACATCCTGAATGATCATCAAGGCTCTGACACCAATTCTCAATGCGACCATATGCGAGATACCTGGTTTAAAAACTGTTTTAAAAAGGTAAGAGTTGCAGCACATCCTTCTCAAAGCATTAGGATACAAAGAATGTACAAAAAACGAAAAGCACTTCACATCTACTGTGTATTAATAAAGCTCTAATCCCCACAGTGGTAACCCGGGAGACTCTTGGTGCCCACCCATTCCCCGGCACATCGCGCCTGATCGGTGTGACACCATGCGTGAGCATGAAGCCCCCCGGCCAGGCGAAGCGGGGAGATGCTGGGGCCAGGCAGGACAGGCGTCCTCTCTGCCACCTCCATCTCATCTCGGGAGGCTGTTGCTAAGCGACAAATTGCCGCTGATATCTGGAAAATCCTCCGGCTGTGCCGGCTCCCAGCGCCTCAACCCTGCTCCCCAGCAAGGAACCCAACGGGCCACCGCATCTTTCTTGTAGCCCTTGATAATCTCGCTTTTATGTGTAAAGCAGCGCTTGTCAAGGAGTTCAGGGAGCCTTATGATCGTAAAAACTGCAGATAAAAAGACAATATAAAGGATACTACATTTCAAAAAGCAGATGAAAGGACAGAAGGGAAAATTTCACACATCAGACCAGGAGTGCTCACTTCAGCAAAAAGGGGTTTGAAACACGGGAGTTTCCAGGCATTTGTTTCCAGCGAAGGATATGGATTTCCCAGGGTTCCCACCGTGACCAAGCAGAATTACAAGCGTTAGTTCTCAAGTGTCAGCAGGATCTGTAAAAGCAGGTGACCAAGAGACCAGCACTCTTTTTGCAATGATGCCAGAAGAAAATGTCTTCTCAACCCTCACAGAAACAGACTGGCCACATAAAGGCTTTAAAAACCAGAAAGACCAGCTTAAACATCCACCATTCCACAGAAGGCAGCAACCAGAGGGGTGAAGGGCCATGGTAATTAACGTGTGCTTAACAGCGGTTCATACTCCATCTCTCTCTCCACACATCACTCTCACTGACACAGATGAGGTTTGTGGCTTTCACATCCCATTAGGGAAAGCCTTACTCTAGAAAAAAAAAGTTTTCATAATTAATAAATAACATAACCAATTGGTTTTTATCAGGCTTTTTTCATTAGCAATTCTTAAATTACAATACAAAGGGAATTAGCATTTTGATACCTATTTTACAGAATGGGAGATGAGCAAATACAAAACCACTTCCCCTACAGCTCCTAGATCATACTTTGCTCCAGGAGAATCGTCATCAAAATCTCCTTCTGACACTAGAAAGGGTTTCACGTTGGTGGCAGAAAGCAGGTTTTTCTAGGACACACAGTAAATGCAAACACAGATATTAGCTACAGAGGAGGCAACAGGTGGGATTTGTACAACTTCAACCGTAAGTCCCTTTGAGTATCTTAGATAAAATCAGCTTGAGAACAGCGAAGACAACATGATCGATACATTAAGTCAAGCTGTTTGTTACCGAAAAAGCAGAACTGGCAGCTCTTCTTGGCTTCTGAAATATGACACATAACCTGGCCTTTCTAATGCGCTACTTTGGATGGCACCCAAATCCAGCACCATCTGGCTAGCATGGGCATATGTATTCAAAGAGGACAGAGAGACTCCTGGCTGACAGATAAAGTGCCGTATCGGGGCAGCAATACGGACTTTAAATCTCTTCAGAGTCTGCAAAGCCAGCTAAGCACGCTGGAAACAAGAGGCCAGTTAAGCGACTTCAGGGCAATAAGAGCTGAGAATTTCTCGAACACAAGACCCAAGTAAGCATTCGTTCTGTTTGTAGAAACCATTGCTAACGGTACCAAAAGAGGAAAAAAAAAAAAAGCAAAATGCTTTTCCTCTGTGGATTCGAAACAGAGGGTATCCCATTTCCTCCCCTGCCCCACAGCTGATACTCAAATTCAAAAGTCTGATTTTTCCACTTCTGTTTTTTCATTCACTCTGGCATGACACTTTCCTGGCATCACACAGCAGTCAAAACCAACATATTATTCCACAGCTTAGAACTTTTTAAAGCTTGGCATCCCAGCTGCAGCACAGGCCTCTCTGCCTTTCTCTCCAGCTAGCAGGACATAACACACAGATTCCTCTAGTTTCAGTTTCTAGCATTTAAGTGACAATTTGGCCGTAAGGAAATGAGAATACCCAGGTAACAGCATGAATAGCAATCTGTCCAAGACAACACATGGGATGTCTCATACCACATCTAACATCCAATTCTGCATTCACCTACACGGTTTTGTGCAGCTGTTAACTCCGCTGAGATAAGGACAGTCACAGTGGTGGAGAAGAGAGAACGGTCATTAACTCAGTTTATGCCAACTGAAAAAAACGAGGAATTACTGAGGAATCCAACAAACAGCTATTACAGTTTAAGAAAACACAGACCCACCTATCTACCTTGTCTTCTTCCTGAAGTTTAGCATGCCCAAACCAGGAGACACAAGAGGCGGCTAGCCTGATACGATCACTCTGTGGATCCAGTGGGAGAGCCCGTTCAAATGAGCCGTCCTCTGATACACCAAAAACCCGGCTGTGTCAAAGCTGGGAGACTAACAGGGACTTAAAAATTGTAGCTGTCATTTGGGAGGAAACTATCCCCAAAAATATGACCAAAGGTTCCCAAATCATCCTGCTTTAGATTTAAAGACATCAGGCTAGAAATCTAAATAATTCCCTTATCAAATACATTCAAAGGGGTTTATTAACCGTCCATGCCCCCGGGTCCTCCCACTGACTGGGGCCTCATGGCAGTACTTCCACGCACAACCACACACAGAGTGAACGCTTTTTGTCTTGTAGCACGTTGAAGCACAGCTTCAGAAAGCTGGGGGAAACAGAAAGCACATCACAAACAACTGAGAGACAACTCCTCCCTGTATACCCAAAATTTCAAAGCCACAGAGACCTGAATATGCGCCTTTTAACAATGCGAACATGCCAAGTTGGGGTGACTCAGAGTGATGGTCCAAAGCAAGGTAGTCACTTTTAAACTGAAGCCCTCCAGACTCCCACAGACCATTCTCAATGCTTTCATTTAAAGAACAGAGGCATCTAAGAGTGGGGTTTGTGTCTTTCTTCTTTGCTGAGATACTTGACAGCACCGCACAGGTCCTTCTGACTGCTTCCTATCTGGCATTACAGTACCAAACCCTGCAGATAAACCACGTGTGGTTTTCAACGCTTACATTTTTAACCAAGCACAGCAGAAAGTTGTGCTCTGCACAAAAAGGGCGAAGTTTCAATTGAATTAGAAACTTTGAAAAGCACAGTCTTCAGGAACTCGGAAGGCAAAACCATCCTTTTTCTATGTCATTTTTCTTTAACTATTTTTCTGTTAACTATCCTCCACAATCCCGGTAGCCTGCATGTTTATGACGCTTTCTCCAAAGATGCCATGGGGAAAATCTTTTATCCTTGTTTTAAATTCCCTTGTGAACTCATTGGGAAAGTTTCATTTTATGTGTTAAAATACTGGAAGTTCATTAGCTATCAATCCCAATTGCATCTATTACAAACTTCTTTTTATTCCAGTAATTCAGGGGAACAAATAACTGCTGCTCGGCAAAGCATTGAAGTTGCATGTCACCAATGCAAAGGTTTCTTTTAGGCAACTTCCACTAGCTTTGCCCTCACCGCACACTTGCTACTTCCCCTAATCTAATCGTACTCTGTAGTACTTCACAATATCACAGGTCTGGCATTTGAAGCATTTGAAAGAAAAACAGGCTGCTGAAGCACCAGGGAGATTAGCATTAAGGTGCTAATTGCCTTTGCTGGCCAGCAAGGGGAGGCTGGTGCAAGGGCCAGTGCTCTCTGCTCATGCCGGGTCCCCATCCCAGCTATGCCCTGACCTGCTAAGAATGACCTTGGGAAAGTCTTTCTCCTCCTGTCCCTGCCAAAGGGATGATGCAGTCACCCATGGGACAACTCAGAATGGCTTTAGTGGTCCCCAACACAGCACAGAACCTGAGGTGGTGAGGACAAGGTGTCCATGACCGCCTCCATCAGCAAAGTCACCGGAAAGTTTTTAAACAAATGATACCCTAAGCTCGCACTGGAACATCCTGCATGATGAAGGAATGAAGAGATAGAAAACACAAAAGGGATCCGTAAAAGAAAGAGTAAGCTGCTTCTCCCCACAGCACACCAAAATAAAAATAATTAGAAAATACAAATTTGCATTTTAAGAGGATGCAAGGGATCCATGAGGAGAAAAGAACCCACTAAGTTCTATTCAGGTTTCACACTTTAAAACTCAGTAGATAAACATATCAGGCTACTCATACAAAAAATCATGCAGAAACAAAGCCCCTTACTCGCATTAAACTAACCCCTACTGCCTTCTGTACTTCTACACAGCTGAAACAACACACCTCAGTAACAGCCAATTTTAAACACCGGTGTTGTTCACGAAATACTCATTCCCAGGACTCAATTCCACTTCTTGTATCCGGAGAATCATTAATTCTCTGGGGCTCTCCTGCTTGACACACCTTCCTCAGCTGGTTTCTCTGTCTATTTACTGGATTACAAACATTTTGGAGGTCTGGGAAGCACAGTATTTAACATTTTATAGAAACATCTGCCAACAGAGCTCCTAAACACTCTTGTAGGAGCGACAGAGATGTTTATTTAGACATGCTGCTGACATTTCCTGTTGCATTTTGACCCTGAGGCATATGTAGTCCTTCCAAACAATTTAGCATGTACCATGGAAGCAGACTTCTCAGAGAAGTGCAGCTGAACGTAATTGAGATTGAAATTTCAGGACCTTCAGAGGAAAACCATTCCACAGCTCCTCCCAAGGCTCCTGGCAGAAAGGCGGGTACAAGGCTTCTGGAGCACTGACTGCTGAAACACACGCCTGGGGCTTGGTCAGGACAATGTCATGACTAGCTCGAGCAGTGCTGGTTACGCTGGCAGGACTGCGATGTGCAGTGGCCTCCTTTCAAGCTGGCCACCCCACCCTCAGCCACGGGACCCCACCACAACAGCCTATGTAACAGAAGGGGCAAAATTCACACAGAAAAATGGACACAAGCGTGGTTCTGGAGCAGCAATGCAGGTGTCCTGAACTGGGTGCTACTCCCGTGAGCCAGTGACTGGTCACTGCTAGCCAGCTGGGCTGTCCCGCCAGCTGCGTGAGCCTGGCACCAAATGTTGCGCAGGTGTGTCCTTAATGCTCTGGATCTGTGATCTCTGCTAGATTTAATTACAGCAGCCAAAAAGAGCAATCATCTGACTCCTCCCTGCCCTTCTGCTGGAATTTACCACTCTGCAAGTACAGCTGACAGAAGAGAGTTTATCCAGCCCACAGCCCCTGCGGTTCATAACCTGATGGATTACTGTAAACTATAAATTGATCACAGTTAAATCATCCTCAGCTGCTGCAGCAAAATCCCACAGGGATAATGAATCTGCATGCCTAGTCTCTCTGCCTTTGTTTCTTATCTGTTCAGAGTAACCCTTCATTACAAAGTTAAAACCATTATGCTGGGCTACAGAGTTTCCAGACAGGCTGTATAAATACTTAAGAACAAGAATGATTTATCCTACATCCAATGAAGAAAAGAAAAACAAACAGTATCAATCAGCACTAGAGCAATCTGAAGATAACGGGAGAATCCAAACTCTCTGCTTTTGACATCTGATCCCTAAAAGCAAAGGATAATACTTTTGACAACAGATTATGAATCTGTATATGCAGAAAGGATTAATGCAGCTTGTTGGTTACAGAGATGAAGGTAATATAAAAAAATCTAAAAAGAAGAGCTGTGAATTAAAGCTAACCACACAAAAATTAAAGGGTTTATTAAGGGCTGTTGACTTAAGCAAGCCAAGTACTTTGTGCAGCAGAGGAAGAGGAAATCTACTCCAGCTGGATTTACTCACTCAGCAGTCTGGATTTCATTCTCTCCCCAAAGAATACTATTGCAGAAGTGGCTGATTTACCTTGTGTTTGGGTCTAGGAAAGAATGAGGAAACAAGGTTTCACCATATTTAAGATCCCTGTAACCTCCTCACAGAGGAAAAATGGATCTTTGCCTGCAAAGCTGGATCCTGCTCAGTACTGCGTGTGCCACAACTGTCTTTTCTTCTGATGGCTGTTTTATGTTATTTGTGTAAAAAACCACGCTGGTTACCCCATCTGGTTTCCATTTTAACTGTGAAGAAAATACAGACCAAAACTGGTATATTGGCAAAAATGCATTTTCTGCAACTCCTTTCAACAAGAACCACCCCAGGAATTTTCCCGCACTTGAGTATGCTTTCACAACGCTGAGAATCTGCACGTATTTGGATAGAGCAAATCACTCCAATTAAAAAAGAAATGGTACTACTGTATCTACATATTTACAATTACTCTGAAAGAACTCCTTTTTTTTTTATTCTTCTTTTGGGTCCAGAGTTTTTAATTTCTGACAAAGGTCAAATAATCTTGTTCAGAAGAAATGATGGAGCTCCAGCAGGGTTTGACTGAAAAAGGTCACCAGATCCAAATGCTCTCATACTCTTTAAATAAACTCGCAGGCCTTTGCTCAAGTGTTAAGGATACTTAAGGACACTGCAGTAAAATGTATATACTTATTTCCAGTCACTCATTAGTCAGAGTGTTTACTAAGTGGCTAGAGATCTGAATAAGGAACTGCTGTCATTGCACCTTTTTATAAGTTCCTTCTATCAAAAGGAACCAAAAAATTCCCAGTGCTCCAAATATGCCACAATGACTTATGATTTGAGTGAACTGAAATTTTAAGTAGAGGATAAAAGACCAATACACAGAACTCCAGGTCTGAGTCTCTTTAACATTAAATAGAGTAACTAATAAGTCAGGACAAACTCTGAGATTCATAGTGATAAATCTAACAGCAATCACTGTTTTAGAAGCAGAAGGTGCACTCGCTTTAGAACGCCTGATGCACTTGCCTTCACATTAATTGGTTAAGATATACTACTGAAGTTTCTTTTTTTCTTCACGAACACTGGTCCTAGTAGACAAACCCACAGAGTATAAATAATCTGTTAAATAAGTGAAGCAGTATGTATCCAGCTTCAAGACACACAGGACTCGGATTTGTTCTGTCCAACAACTACAAGGAAAAATCCAGGTAGGTCAGTTCCTAGAGATCACCAACACGCATCTGGAGCAATTCTTCGGGCCACAAAGACTTGCAAAAACTGAAGGCAGCACAAATGACTAGTTCATTAACCAGTCATATTAACGAGTTAAAAATTAAACATGATCAACCATCTGAACAGCTTCAGACCACTCTGATCCCAGTGCAGAGCACGGAGTCAACCAGTTGCAAAACTGCAACTTAAAGTTGGCAACAAGCAACTTCATAAATCTGCTTTTCTTCTTCATTCGCCAGCAGTGAGTGTCTGGATTCATACCAAAGGTTAATTTACCAAGTGACAAAAAAAGTCAGGGGAATCCCAGAAATAGCTCCGTGCTCACCATCCTGACAGGAAGAGTAGTTGTATCACAGAATTTCTGACAAGTTGCTTGGTTAGTCAGTCCAACATGCATTCCCTGCCTGCCTGCCCTTCCCTCCCCTTGCTGATTGCTCTGCAGAATATCCCATTTAGGACATTTCCCTAATATTGAAACACAGAATTTTAAGCTGCCTGCACAGTCACACACATGGAGCTAACCTCAGCCTTCAGCCAAGGTGAAAATAGGTAAGTTATTGCAAGGGAAGTACTGAGAAGGCAAGAAAACAGGTATCGGGAGGGGAATAGTAAAGAAAGTAAAGATCATTTTTTGAACAGCTAGGCTAAGAAGGATGTCTGTCTTCTGAGGGCAGCACAGGTATTTCATGCATTCCCTCCCATACCCCACCAGTTCTCATGCACACTGAAGAAAACAGATCTGGGCTCTCCTGCAAGCCTGCCCACAAAGAAATCCAGCTGTAGAGCAGCCAGGCACTGGCTGTGCGGGTTCCCAGCGGCCCCTGTGCAGGACTGGGGCTGAGTGCCCTCCACATCACCTTTGCAATGTGAGGCAGCAGCAGCCCCATGGCTTAAGGTCTCAAACATTTCTTGTCCCAACAGCTCTTTCCGGCATAAATTATTTTGGGCACAATTCAAATACCTTCCTCTGAAATCAATTCCAAGAATTCAGAACCAAACGCCTCAAGCAGACTCTCGGGTAAGGCGCTCATTCCGCAGCCCAAGGGGAAGCGCAAGCCCCCTGCCAGTGGAATGTTCCGGAGCCGTGTACGTAGGGCTGCTGGGGTAGTCCCTTCACCTTCGGGACAGACAACTCAGTGTCTGGCTCAGATTGACATTGAAAGAAAAGAACAAGATCCCTCTGTGCCAGAACAGAGGCTTTCTCATGTGGCAAAACTCCTGAGTTAAAGACCATAAAGAAATACAACACCATATATGAAAACCAAGATTAACAAACACCATTACAGACTCGTTATGAGAGACTGTGCTTCCACAGCAAATTATAAATACACCCCCCATAACACTTTGTGTCCCTCCTTTTTTTTTTTTAATTTCTGCTTCACTTAGTGCTTGTAAGTACAAATGATGCAAAACTGGTCAGAGCTTCACCCAGACAGCCAGATTTCCCCATTAAGCCTTATTAAAACACGTTCTAGTCTAATTCAGCCTTTACTCAAGGAAAGGTTCCAACTTCCAGATAAGCCACACATCATTTGTAATGTGGACAAAAATCCACTACGAATTAGTCTAAAACCAAACTCATTTCCTCTTCAGGCTTGGGCCAAGGTTTGAATCAAAGCCTCTGGAGGCAAAAAGACTACAGCATTATAAATCACTACTGGCCGCCTATTTGCCTTCCTTGCATATTTTTACACTTACTTGAAATCCACATGTATGTAACTGTTCAAAAAAAAAAGGAAAAAAAATCAGTGAAGTATTTCAGATTATAATTCAAGAGACAATAGCAACTGGTTGCTTTGAAGGCCGGTGAATTGAAACTTTTGTGCTGCTTGCATTCATCAGTGGATTTGTTATGAAACAGAAAACCCGAAATTAATTCATAGACATTTAATCACAGCAGCCTTGATTCACCTCTCGGGCACAAAACACAAAGGCGTGCCATGATTCTCTATTTCCAGGACTTAAAAGGCCTTGAATTCCCTTGATAAGAGTTAACATCCTTTTATTTCACTAACTGAACTAATAATTTCACTAATAGTCACAGGTGTAGTTTCACATCTATATGTACTACGTTTACGGGAGTGAGGGCACTTACCAATATTAGCAAGTCTTTTTTATTTTGCAGGATAAAAGCTACCCAATATATATAGTAGGTAATCAATTTTAATCATTTAATCCCTTCCTGTACAAATCTCATACCTTTCCTTTATCCTTATCAAACATGGCCAGACTACACAAGAAGTCAGTAGTCAAGTCAAACCCAGAACTACAGTTTTCAGTGATCCCAGCTTTTAACCTTGCTCCTTGGGGCGTTATCTCTCCAGAAATTTGGCTTCCATGAGGACCACTACCTCAGGACAGAAGACCACCATCAGCAACAAAATAAAGCTCAGCAACTCTTCTGCCTGGGGAAGCCACTCAAAGTCAGGAAAATGTTCAAAATACTGCTGAGGGGATACAAGAAATGGCCTCAGCCATGGAACAGATATTTCCCGGGGAAGATGTCAGCAATGAGGTGCGCTTCACGAGACGGGGTGGTAAGGGAAAAATCAAGTACCGGCAAAGGCCAAAGTCCCTTCTGCGATCTCGGTGTTTCCCAAGCTGTCAGTAATGAGGCTGCTGCTGTCACTTACCCCCTCATTCACTCTCTCCCATCAGACACTGATAGCACGCCTGTCACAGCCATCGCAAAGCGGGAGTCAGAGATGACAAATCACAGGGAATACGTGTCAACACAATCAACTGGCCTGAAGACAGACAGCTGGTGCGCAAATTCCACCACAGACAGTATCGCTTGTGAAATCATTCCAAGGCATTTTTAGCAATCGCAAGCTCTCAACAACAGCCCTGATGGCTAAAAATAGCCTGCTGAAGACTTGCTCCAGCATTAATAACAGCGCTGACTAAATTTGAGTCATGACCCACTTGGTGACATATAAGCAAAACAAGCACGAACCTCATAAAGAAGTAAGAGATTAGAGCGCTAAGAGCCCTGGCAATTTTAATGCACCTATATTAAAATGTTTTCTCAACAACATTAATGTCAGTTGCTAATATATTCCCCTGAAATGCTGGGTAGGGAGGCAGGCAGGCAGGATCCTCCACAGCTAGGTAAAAAGCGAAGGCTCAGATAATTCGCCAGCACCAACATACATCAGCGTAGTTCAATATAAACCCTCCTCGCTGCAAACAGAAGGGTCCAATGCATCAAAGGTGTTAAGTGTTCCCATCTCTCCCATTTCAAAAGCTCCTACTGAGCATCCATCAGCTTACAAGACATAACTGCAACATCCTAGAAAAAACAGCAAATGCTGCTTCCCTAATGGTTTGAATCTTGAGAAGTAGCAGCACGACAGGGAAAAGAGATCCTCTTCCTTTTGGTGTACAACTAACCACAAGGATGCACTTTTCCTGGCAAGAGCTGTGGCAGCACCTGCAAGCTCTAACTGTTCAATACCTTTGAGAACAACACAGAAAATTGGCAAGGGCACAAAGCAGTCTTCAAATTCGCACACCCTGGCAACAGCATTGACTCTTCACGTGTAAGTAAGGACAGAATTCATCCCCAGACTATTCTAACAGAAAAATCTACCGCCTCAGAACTCCTCATTGCAGGTACACTACTACTACACAGGCCACAGGACTGGTCTGAATTAATCCCAGACTGAAACACAGCCTCTTGTTTAAAAAGGTTCAGTTCAGAGACACCCAGAGATGATGGAGTCATCACAATCCTCGATAAACTGCTACGGTCGTTAATTATTCAACCCGGTAAAATTTTGCAGCTTATCTCTAGTCTAAATGTATCAGTGTAACAGCCTTCCAGCCACTGGATCTCATTACAGTTTTGACTGCCAGGCAGAAGAGCTCTCTATTATCAAATTTCTCTTCCCTATAAGGCTGTTATAAATTGTAATCATGTCACCCCTTACCCTCCTACAATAAAACAGAGCGAGCTCCTGGAGCCCTTCCCTGGGAGACAGATTTTCTGATTCTCTAACTGTTCTTACAACACTCTTCTGAAGTCTCTCCAATTTTTAAACATCCTTCTTGAACTGCAAGCACCAGGCTAGGACACAGCACTGGGGTTACAGGTGTTACCAACAGGGTATAGAACCATCTTAGACTTACTCAGCTCGGCATTTCCCTCTCTATACATTCAAGGATTTCAATCTTGGGCACAGCTAGGCAGTGAAAATTTGAGTTCCAGTGGTTATCTATCTCGACACCCAAGCCTCTCTCAGGATAGCCGTTTCTCAGGAGACAGCTATCCCTTTCCCATCTGCTCATTACACAAGACCAGCCCTCATTTTGTCTCTAGAGTCGGGCACTTTATTGCATCAGAACACACTGTTCACAAAGTAGTCCCAGACTCAGGTCCTGTTCCTTATCTTGCGCTTCACCTAATCTGCATGTTATCAGAGGACTTTATGAGTAATGGTTTTATTACCCCACCCCCACTCCCCTCCAGTCACTGATTAAAAGAAGTTAAATAGTGCTATGCTAAGGACCTACTACCAACATACCTTCTGGAAGCTGCTTGTTGTTTGTCTGCCCTATTTTGAAACCTTCCAGTTAGACAGTTTTGAATCCAGTTCTCATGCTGCCTATACTAAACATCTGCATTAACAAAATAAGAAAGCTGGGACAAAACCACTTAACTTCAAAATATACTGAATCAAATACTTGGCGCTTTCACAGGTGATTGCAACAGATCTCAGAGAAAAATAGACCAACTAAGTACCGTGCAGTTAACTTAAAGCTTGTTTTAAGTGTCCAAGGGTCCACATCCAGCTGCCTGCTTTGGTTCTGTCCTTCTAGAGAGCAGAGCTGCAGGTCTGGCAGTTGCTGTTGGAGGTGGTGTCACAAACTCGACGCATTAGGACTCCAGGGGGGAGCACTGGCAGCACACCCAGCAGCTGAAGGGAAAGCTTCTGCTCACAGAAGAAACTCCTCGGGGTTAAGTAGGGTGGTTTCTCCAGATTAGACAAACCAGAGTTATGCTTCTGAAGCACTTGGTCCTCCTAACTCTTCTCAGTGGGGTCCCTAATCCTAACACGAGAGAATCAGATTACCTGTAACACAAGCAGATTTCAGTGCAACGAGAACAATGCTCTCCACATTAATACGACAGCAGAGTTACAAGACGGTGCAAGACATGCCCCACTGCTTACACAGAGCTGAGCGGCCCCAGCGCGAGCTCAGCCAACTCCATCGTACAGCTATAAGCCTTAACCCACCCACAGCACGCAGCTGCACAGGACAACCATGCTTTACAGCCCTACTTGAAGAAAATTAGGTGTTTTAAGAGTATGCTTGCTGATCTGTAATATTACAAGTATTTTCTGGGGTTATTTCATGGTTTCTTCTAAATCCTAGAAAACTGTACGCTGTAAATGAGGGCTTGTTGCTCTGGTGGAGAAGGGGCAAGAAGTGATCCAGACAAGGTGTGAGGTGCACTGATGAAATGCACCCCTCCTTCTACCCGTCCATAAAATGATGGATCACGAAACCAGCCAGTACCTCCACTTGCCACCAACCTGACCTCAGACTGCCTATTTTGTGCTTAAATTACATTTCTCTGTATCAAAATGTCACAATTGTCAACTCCTGCTGCTGCTTCACAGCCTCTTCGAAAAGCCACAACTACAGCCAACACCACGTTTCCACAAGCCCTGATAGAAATAAGTCCCTGATGGACAAGCAAACATGAGAAAAAGGATGCAATGAATGCTCTGAAGAAACAACACAATATCTAAACATACATAGTTGAATCCTCTGGGTCTAAAATTATCCTTGTGAACATCGTGCCTGCCTCTGCGCTGGTCCTCCTCCCAGAAGCACCGCCACGCTTGCGCAGCACACAAGTCAATGCAAGTTTCTACCATTTATCTCTTAGACTGCTGCTAGTTCTCAGTCAAAACAGATTTTATTCTTTAAAAAGTGTTTCTGATAGCATAAAAATCACATGTAGCTTAACCTTTAAAGTACTTTGTTCTTAAGCCACCTCAGATCTGGAAACCACATACTTAAAATGTTCAGGGGTCTAAACAGGAAAGGAAAAAAGTGAAATGTATTTTTGCTGCCTCTGTGTACTATGAAGAAAGGTGCCTATTTTCCACACTTGTGAGACATTTTTAAAAGGAGTGAGGCACCTCCTTCTCTTAGTGGGGTTCATCCTTCCTTGTTATGACTGACAACCCAAACTGGGGTCCCTGGATGCTTCTGGTCAACAATCCAATTCTTCATTAAGTTTATACTGCAACACAAAAACCCACCTGATACCAAATGCAGGTAAAACACTGTGCCTTTGAAGTATTACAGCATCCAGATTAATGATCCAACATTAATGTATCAATGACACCAATGAAAACAAAAGCAACTTCACCTGCAAAAGATTAGTGAGGTTGTGACTGACTTGTCCTTGTCAGTACTGAGGACAGAAATTAAAGGCATACAATTAAAGGTAAGCAGAAATAAAACCTAAGATTAGCTGCAGAACAGGTATCTCTAATTCCCGCACATCTAGAGAAATTAAATCCCTGCTTAGATTCCCCTTCCCACAGCTATATAAAGATAGCCCTTCCCAGGGGCAACAATCCAGAATTTCTCACAAGAACAGCACGATGAAGCTATTAATGACAAATTCGTGCAGGGGTGTAGGCAATCAATATGAAATGGCAGTTTCACACCACACAGTAGAAAAAGCCTGAAAAGCACCTTATGCCCACCACTGAGCACATCCTGAGGTCAAAGGAGGGTGTTGCTTTTCTTTGTACTTGGCAGAGAGCAGGCAGCGAGTCTGGGTGAGCAGGTCCTGGCAGCAGAGACTGGGAGCTTTACCACCCCATCCAGCCCTGGCGATGCTGACAGCTCTCTCATGTCAGTCCCACACGCTCTGCAAGGCGTTTGCATGCTCACCAGGGATTTTTCTTCCGTACATTTCCTCCACCACTACTGTCGGAACACCAACAAAAGTACTTGGCAACGTTGGCTGTGTCATTTTGCCGTGGCTTTTGTGTCAGTGGAACTGACAAGCCCCTTATCCTGTCTGACAGGAACAGCCACGAGGACTTCTTGAAGTGAGTCTGCAACGAGCCAGGCAAAGCTCCTCATTTTTCTTTTAGCTCCAGTAATAGCTCTGAGAATGCTACAACTGCATGTCTGCCCCATGCAAAGTTTTTGTTTAAACATTCCTGCAATGATGATTCGACTCATCTCTGCAAAATGAGGTTTTGAATATATTCATAAGAAGACTTATAAAATAAATTATATAATGAGCTTTCTTGATGCTTGCCAATGTTTTTAGCCATGTCAGTGCAAAGCCTTTATCTTGTCTAGTGAAAGTTGGCAGGTTAAATCCAACCTAGACACTCAAGACTACATAAATGACTGCTGCCAGTCAAGACGACAAAGCGTCAAATAACTGTAAGTGCACACACACTCTCCCATAATCATCTAATACGTCAAGGCAAACCAAAAGCATGCCTCACTCGCCCGCAGCGTATCTCGCTGAAACTTCGCTGGAAATCGGACTAGCATCTCCATTGCGTTTCCACAGAATCTTCCTCTCCCCTCCATTGCAAGAAGATTTCTCACCCAATGCCTTTTTTTCATTTGTTCGTTGAAAAAAATTTTTTTAATTCCCAGATCAAAGAGCCCTCTCACCTTGTACTACTTGTTCTCTTAGTATCTACACAGTAAACTGAAAATATTCTGTGCAGTGAGGGTAGCACATTCTATATGTACCACAGGGAAAAATCCATTAATAGAAAATTTACTCTGAAGAGAAGCAAATTAAAAGAGTATCAAAAGCAGAACAAGTACAGCTCAACCAAGAAATACAATGTCTTCAAACTTTAATTGGAGTGGCCATAAATATCTAGTTAATGAGAGCTGTAATGGGATCTGTATTCCTAATTCCTTCAAACTGCTAAAACGTAACAAAAATCTCTGAACGTCAATAACGCCAAAATCTTTAAGAATTTTATATTTGCTCTGCTTATACAAACCCCAGGCACTCTTACAACCATCCATTCCCTTTGCTCATAAATATTTATCTGCTGGAGCCAAGTGCATAAATGAACCTTCCATCCCGCTTATGGCTCTTCTCCCTTTAATCCTTAATCCCTTTGCACTATCTTTCTTGTTTCTAACCTGCAGAGGACTCTGACTGTTTACATTTAATTCTTCTTACGCATGCCCTGGAGCACAAATGGCTTGTCAGGTTAAAGATAAAGCAAACATGTACTGCCACCAGTAGAGTAACCAGCCCGTTTGATATCAGAACACCTGCAGCCAAGGCAGGCTGGGTAACGGAAAAATGAATGAATAAGTGATTCGGTTGAGATCTCCTCACTCAGCAAATATATGGACTTTTCTAGGACTCTTGTCTGCCACTCACACTCACTAATTCTGAAGGTGGCCCCCTTCCTCTTTTTAATCAAATGCAGCAACTCCAGGGATGGCACAGCCAGAGATGAGCCAGAGAGATTACGTCCAAATTGCATCCTGAAGAACAGTGCAAGCGGGGCAGAGAAAGGAAAGGTGTAATATTTACGCCAAAGAGGTCAGCAATGAGAAGCTTGAAGCCATCAAGAGATGAGAAGAACCTGGACAGTGTTTTATCAGTACAGCCAGAAAGGTCAAGTCAGGAGGAGCACTTAGAAGAAAGAAACATCTGTATTGAGGATCAGAGAGGGTCAGTGGAACAAGAAGACAAGGATTTGTGAGAGTCGAGAGCTTTGGTTCCTGAACAAGTCCTTTCCATTTTCCTCCTGACCTGCATTTCCAGCCACAAAGCCTTTCACTTTTTCAGAGCTACACTAAAATTAGCCCTCAATTTTAGACCCAAAGCACAAATGAAATCCCAGCACAGTTTTCTTCTGTAGTAAACATCTCGTTACTGCTGAGGAATTCAAGACGATCCACCTTCTTCCCTCCCTGAAAAGCCTTCCCTTCCCTTTAAGCACTAGCTGTGAAGTCTGCCAGCCAGAGCTGCTGCTGCTGCCTGGAAATCTGATAGACCACTGCCCAGGGCAACAAGGTGGGATGATGCTGCCAGGAAAAAAAAAAAAAGTTGCCAAGGCCCTGCCCACACTCACTCCTGGGACTTGGAGAGCATGGATTTTTTTTTTTAATGGGTGTTGCTTTCTGTTGTTCTTTCTAATCGACTTGTAACTACTGTTCCTTCAAAACAGAAAAATTTAAGGTTTGGAAAATGTCTCTACGGATGCAACTGCATCATCTGGCAGATTAGGCATTTAACTGCAAGGATAACATTACACAAATCACTGTGACGAGCCTGTTGAAGCACAACGTTTCCACCCTGTTTCTATCCTGAAACATCAGATTGCTGAAAAACAGGTCGGATTTTGACATAATTTGGAAAATATTTATCCCTATTTCCGTCAAAAATCTTCCCTTAAATCAGACACACCCCCCCTTTGGCCACAGAGAACTACAACAGCAACAAAAACAAGGAAAAAAGGGAGAAAAGTGGTGATCAAAAGAGAAAAAGTGAAACTCCTTGAACTGCAGGAGCCCTTGAACAACAGAGCTGTATTTGCAAACAAGGTCCCCCCCGTCAGTCTGAAAGGTCTCAAGAGTGAACTCACACACTTCTTTGATATAACGAACACTGTTTGTCTCAGCATCTGTAAAAACAGGCTGTTGCTGGCTAGCAGAATTTTTGGCCGCGCACACTATTGTTTACTTGAATAAAAGGCTGAAGAGCTAACTGACACGTTTTTCTGAGGCAGAGATGACAAGTACCATGAAGTGTACCAGTTTATGAACAAGCCTTGCTAATCGGAACACACAAAGCTTATCTCTCATAAAAAAAAAAACCAAACAGAAAACAAACCTGATCTAGTTACTTTCTTCCAGCACTTTTCTAACACTCTCAACGAAGCACACAACTGTCATTCAACCTGCACTTACAAAAGCTTTTGTAAAGCCTTATGAAAATGTATCAATGTACCTCCATGCACTCCTGTATACTTACATGGCTTCTCGGAAACCATAGCCCTGAATAAATAAACACTTGGAAAGGGCTCATTTTGGCACGCACGCTTCCCACTGTTTCAGCAGTTCAGAAGATTAAGCTGTGATTCACCTGCTAGCAGCTCGCAGGTAGGAACAGAGAGGTGATGCCCAGAACAGGGAAGGCGAAGGCTCCCGGGAACTCTGCAGTCTGGCAAATACGTGCTACAGCAGGAGGGGAAATGTTCTTCTGTTTGCTGGAACAACTCCACTAAGAACTGCTAGAGGTGACCCAAATACCTCTCTGTACTCCCCGAATGTGGGAGAAGATCTAGATTTAAAATTGCTAAGTCTTCACTTTTCTTGAATTCATGTCTTTGTTCACTTGATAGCTGCTTTGTGTTTAAAGGTGCAGATTCAGGACTAGAGAAACTCGGGTGAGAAATGGCTCAGCAAAGTCACTGGGAGTTTAGTCAATGGATCAAGTCCTCTGCAGTGACTGTAACGCAACATCTGCAGTGGAGTTTATCACCACTAAGGAACTAGGGCAACCAACCCCTTCTGCAGCAGCCCCGAAGGGCTTCACAGGGCTGGCAGCAGAGAGCCAGGGCAAAGCCCTGCCCCAGATTTGAGATTGGTGGGCAGCGGGAGAACCCCAGCAGCCCCGACTGCGAGTTGCAATAATTTAATAGGGAGAAGCAGCATGTTTATTTATGGGGGTAGGATCTGCATGGAGGGAGGTTCTGAAAGTTGATAATTTGGGAAAGAAAAATACCCATAGAGCATGGGGACTTAGTGGCCTTTTGTAATGCAATATTTGAAGCTACCCATAACAAGGTCAAAAAAAATAAAAAAAAGGAGGACTACCCAAACCTTATAATAAGCCTTGACTTCACACTAAGCAGCTGCTAAACGCTCTAATATTTCCTGACTGGGTAAATCCAGAGCACTAACTACTCTGTCCCTCGTGCCTCAGCTAGCTGACTTGGGAGCTGGCCAAGTTTAAGCCTTCTCTCACGCAGCCATGGCAAACATTTGGGTCTTTTTTTTTTTTTTTCTTTTTTCAGATAGAGGTTCTTTTTAAAAACACATCTCCAGTAACCCCTCTGAGCATCCTCTCACTGACACTTCATCGCAAGCTGAAGCAATCTGAACACCGCAGAGTTACACACTCGCAAGGATCAAGTACCTGCTGCTTTACCTGCTCCCCCAAACTGGGTATTAAAACTCCCAAAAGCTGCAAACACAAAGGTCCCAGGACACTGTCTGCCCACTGGGGCAACCGGTCTTTACGCGTTTAAACACCGTGCTTTCCACTTCATGCCTCCACCAGCTGCTTTCATTTAGATGCAGGTCACATTCACACAGACTAGAAAGCATCAAAACCCGTACAAACTGCTAACGTGGGAATTCAGGGCCTTGAAACTCGGGCACTGCAGCCAATGGACGGTCTATCACTTCTCCATTAAATCTTTAAATAATAATAATAATGCTATTAATAGAGTGCCCTTCTGTTTTGGTACAGGTTCCTGGTGTCTAGCATAACTTTGCTATAGATTTTTCTTATTTTTTTTTTAAGCAGATTGACGAATCTATTAAGTGGTCATAAAATACAAAAGTTCAGTGGTCTGAGGAGACATTATTCTTGTCAATCCACTGGTCACACTTCATAAGTGCTTGCAACATTTCAGGAGCAGGGGAAGAAAATTTGGGGAAAACGATCAGTCGAAACCAGTTTCCAATGGCAGATCAGAGAGCACACAGGCAGCAGCAGAGAAACATATGTTTGAACCCAAGCCAAAAATCTGGCTTCCTTAAAAAGTGTAGGATGACATGCCTCTTGTAGTGGTAATAGTAGGCTGAAAAGTGGGGGTGGAAAAATTCCCTCTGCACATGCAGAAGGCAAATTCTGTACCATGTACCTAACAGTATCTCATTGAGAACAGCTGGGGTTTGGAGAAAGTCGTCGAAATGACCCGCTGAAGACAGTCAAAGCAGGAAGTATCAAGCTTTGATAGCATTATCTCTTCACTCACCACCGCTTTATGAGATATTTGGGAAAACGGTAAATAACACTTCGGTGTCAAAATCCGAAAGCACTTTGCAGGACATACACCCATAAATTCCTTGGCTGAGAGCTGATAAATGTCTATGCCTTTTCTATTTACATTAACGCTTCCGCGGAACCGGGCATATGAAAATTGATGGTGATCACAAGCTAATTATGGTGTTTATACCAAAAATCAAGAAAGCAGAACAGTGACTTATAGTTTAGTGTTCCCTTCACTGAGAGGCTGCTGGCAGCAAGACAGACTCCAAGGCAATAGCATTTGCTCTTACCAGCAGGACCGACGGTCTGGTCCATTCTACCCACAGTTCATGGCAGCCTCATAGCACCAGCCTAAAGCTTATAGAGCAGCAAACACCATACTTGTGGAGTACAGGTGAGTAGAAAGAGAGCTGCTTGCTTGACTTCGGAAGGTACAAGTGGTGCATTCCTCAGGATATACTTGCTCTGTATGAATGCCCTGCTTGAGCACTCATTGCTCGAACTGCCTGGTCTCAGATGGTTGAATCTAATCCATTTCTTTTTTGCATATCAAAGAGACGATTTTAGGAGGAGTGCAGGTGATGTGCAGAGGCTGTGCCCAAGGACTGTAAGAAGCTCCTTTGCACTCGCATGCAGCTTATAAAGTTGCTACCACAACTGACCAGAAATAATTTCTATATTCCAGTTTTTAGCTGCTCACCAGCTTCGGTACCGTTCCGGCATTCACCCACTACTTAAAGGGACTCAGAGCAAAAATAGCCACAGTTCTTTTTAAAAAAAATTTAGTGGACAACAGCCACCACTCCAGTCCTGAATTCAGTTGCATCTGTCATGGATTAGCACCCTTAAAAAAAAAAACACTGAAAGCCTAGAATAAGCAGCTACTCAGGTGGGAGGCAGTGTCCCGAGGAGAACACGCTGCTCCTCTGTGGGAAGGACGATTTAGCAAGAGAAAGAGCTGTCTCACGAGCTGCCTCGCAAGCTGCCGGGAGTCGGCTTTCCTGCCTGTACGTTTCTATTCCATAACCCTGACTCGCCTCAAATATGAAGATAAGTTTTGTTAAATACAAACAAGGTATCTATCAGCCCACTATTACCTGGAAACTGCTGCTCTGTGTACAAGCAGCATTGATCGTTCTCTGCGTTGCAAGACTGCCCCAGAAGCAGACCAATTCTCCAGAGAGAAAGATTCTGTTTTCATGTTAGCACTTGTGGAAGTAAACATGCAAACAGAGAGAATTTGTATTATTTCCAGACAGCAAAGCCTTCCGGAAACTGTCAGCAGTTCTGGTTTTGTAGGCTGCCTAAAAAACAAAAAAGCAAGTATGCCTCAACCCACTTCTTGGTCTCAGTGAAAACATGTATGTGAAATGAGAGCAAAACTAAGCTGGTCATTGTATTCCTCCATCCAAAAGGTGACCAGATTGAAGCCTGAAAATTAAGTCTTCACAAAGTAGCATTTTCCAAACCTGCCAGGTCCCACTGCTTCACGGGACAGCAGCTTTGACAAAGAAAATGCTATTCTGCCTCCCTAGTAGGCAGAGCTACTGTCAAGAATTAAGAGAAACCTCTTCCATTACAATTGTTTAGGTTCTCGCTGGTTGTCTGGAACCTGAAGGGAATGCAAAGAGAACAGAGGCAAGGAGTAGGAGCACTGCTTTGGTCTTGGAGGTGTTTTTTTCTGACATCAAGGAAACGGCTCTAGATGCAAAATATAGGAGCTGATTCTTAGAGGGTCCACCTGCCCAAGACCAGTGCAAAGCAAGCTAATTTACTCCCCATTTTTTGGTGTTTTTCTTTTTAAACACAGTAACATTTCATCTGAATTTCAAGCTTGCAAAGCTAATGTGCACATTCAACTGCTGAATAATCCATGGATTTAAGTGTCCCTAAATACACAGTGAGAAGATGGATTACCCATTAGGATAAAATAATATACACAAGCCCCTAAATACATATGTACACTGTAATACACATTTTAAATAGTCTCTGTGTGTGAATTTAAATGATAATATGCACGCTAAAAAGTTTCAAAAGCCATATTTACAAAGGAGCCGTTACCACTGTGTAAATAATACATCTTTAAAATAAATTCTCTGAACTCCCATAGAAGGTTCTTTTTTGGTCAACATAGAAAGAATAAAAGAAACAAACACATATATAAAATACAAATGGTATTATGGGTTCAGTTTGAGTTCATAACAGAATGTATGTGTGAGGGGTGGGGATTATCTAGTTTCTAAAACAGCCTATTGCATATTCCTTTACTTTTGGCCAGAGATCTTGCAAAAAAATAAAGGGCCCAATGGATTAATAAAGTAATTGCAAACTGTGACCTCTTGCCAATTTTCCAGTGGACATCTGAAGAGTTTCATATACATTCACGGCTCTACAGCAGCATAAACTCGCTTTTCTTAATCAACTTTCACAGACCCATGATAATTATCCACAGATTCTAGACCAAAAAGGCTAAAACATTCTTTGCAGAAGTCAAGACAGCACTGCATGGCAGAAACAGAACCCCCATCACTGCCTGGTAAAAAACACGAACCAGTGTTTGAAGGAAGCAAGCTTTGATCAAGTAGGCTTGGGAAGGTGTGATAGTTGAGACCAGTTTTAGAAGGATGAAGTGCCTACCCCAAATGGGAGAGTCTTAACGACGAATGATCAGGTTTTACAACTTTAACTCCGACTTTCAGTGAAGTCTGGTTGATGTACAGCATTTTGGCAAGTCTAAGTTTGGTACAACGTACTGGAATTTGCTAGTAAAACTTACTTTGCTGGCCCTGAGCACCAAGAGCTTTCTAGTGATACTGCAATATACAGTATATATGTACACACACATACAACTGCATCCACACACGGATCCCACGGAGTCTGCTCCACTAAATTCACCAAGATAGTTAGAGCTGGTTAACTAACCCACAGCAGAGGCACAAAGGAATCAGACACCTAACTTCCTTCTCAGGAACATTCACACGCCTCATCTGTTCTGAAAACGCCAGATCTGAAATACTTCTTATCACATGTCACTGCTGAAAAGCAAACAGACTGTTAACTATCCCTAGCACGTTTGTGTTTGAAGGAATACCTTCAAATGCTAATGCCTACACACATATCGAGCACAATGATACGCCATCAACTACACCGATAGGACAAAAATCACAGCTCTGCATCAAACACATGCAGGAAAGGGAAAATCCACTTTCATTCACTCTGCAGCAAGTGGCTGAGATAATTTTGATCACAAGGGGTGACAGACATAGGAGGACAGTTGCAGACAAGCAGGTCTGCTGCCACGGAAATGGAAATGTGTTCCCTTTTGGTGTTTTGTATCATGATATGCACCAAGCCCTTCTCTCCTGACCTGGCCTTCTCCCACACACTTCAGCCCTTCCCTCTTCTTGCAAATAGAAAAAAAAAAAAAAAACCACAGAAAAACAAAAACAAAACAAAAAAAACAACCGAGGTTTCTCCCTTTCAGGGGCAGGAGATAGTTAAAAACAGTGCCCTGGGGGAAATAGATTCTCTGAGCACCATCCTTCCCAGCTCAGCTCTCTGCATCAGAATAACTCCGGCAGGGTTCAAACCTTCAGGACTGGCCTCAGGATCCCAACACAGCCCCAGCCAGAAGTGGCATGTGCTTTTCCAAGTCAAGATGTCACTTGCCTGGACATGTGCCTGTGCCAGCTGTTCTGCTGAAAGCTTAAGCCTGCAACTGTTTTCCTTCATTCTCCTGGCTGCTCTCAAGTTAGTTTTTTATTTTCCCTTTCCAAAAGTCGTTAAAAGGAGAATAAAACCAATAAAAATGTACAAGGGCTGGTACACCTTCCTCCAAGTGAAACTAAAGGGTGAAGGCACAAACCATTTATTCTAAGCAATCCCCATCACAATCTACCCTCTAAAATTAAGACACGTGCCAAGCCTTGCCTATGCAGTGTAGCTCCGGCCTATGCCCTGCACCCTCTGCTTGCTGTCACCACCCGCATGTCCCACTCCCTCCTGTGCTCTCCCAGAAGTTACTCCCATTTCCCATCAGTTTCAGGTGGAAGCAGGGCAGCGGCACCCGGCCCACAGTCCACAGCATTAATTGCCAAGTGCTCCCCAAAGGGCTCCAGCACCTGAGAGCTGGGCTGGAGACAGCAGAACTAACACAGGCTCAGTTTACCCAGCTAACCAGGGACGCCCCACATGCTGCACAGACGAGACGGGTTACGCTAAGCCACATATTTATGTAATTCAGCCTAATAGTTAGCAATTTATTTGTTTTTCAAAGCTGACCTAGCTTCCCTTCTCAGCCAGAGGAGGAAGTCTAGCGTTCACAGAAGACAACGTTAGGAAAAAAAAAACAACAACGAACACACCCAAAGACCCAGTGAATTTGGTATGTGGCAATAGGAGAAATTGATGCGTAGCGTCTGTTCTGCAAATGATTTTCCACATGACATCTCCCCTCCCTGAAGACTCCCATTCAGCTGGCTGCTGTTGGGTTACGGAGAAGCCTGGAGCCCTGCTCAAGGACCCAGTTTCTGCTGTGCTCTCTGCCACACAGCGGTCTGGGGTTCTGCAACCAGCCCTGCACAGGCCACACAACCGAGCGATATAAAAAGCACGCGTCAACATCCCCAAGCAAACTCTTCAAAAGAATATATTCGCCCACACAGTGCTGCAAGAGGCACGCAAGAGAGCGGTTTTAAGAGCTCTTTAAACTGGAATGTAGACATATCAAAGGTGAGCCCTGGGTTTAGAGTCAATAAGCTGTTGCTCCACTCTTCACTCTTGACAGTTTGGCCTGAAACAATCCCAGGCAGTTCTTCCAAGCCGAGTCTGATTACTTCATGATATCTTGCTTCAAACTGATTAACGTTGAGGAAAGTCAGAGCTGCACTTAAGGCTCATGCAGAGAGGAACAGCCAAGCTGTTGAAGGGGATATTTTTCTGGGCTTTAGTTTAGATCCCTTTGCCAAGTTCTTTATCAACCCATGTTGAGGGGAGGAGCATCCTCCTCATCATCGGTGTTTCTGCTTGTGTTTTGGGAACAAGCTGCTTACCTAGCCTGAGCAGAAAGGCTGGAACTGCTGAATGAAGGTGGCACAAGGCCTCTGCGAGACAGAAGACAGATTTTGAGCTTTCTGTCAGTGCCAATACTAGGATGGAAAAAGTGAAACTGTTCCTAGGAGTGAAAGGGCAAATGCAGAGCAAACAACTACAACTGAGATTGTACAGTAAAAGGAAAAACAGCTGCCTTAAACCTTCACTTACATGAAGTCATGAGCTTCAGCAATATTTTTCCCATTTCAAACCAACCCAACTTTATTTGTAAACAAGATTCTAATATACTTTATTCATATTTTAGACCCTAACATATATTCATCTAATACTGTGATGCCTCAAAAAGACAGAATTTGATTCTTTTTTGGTCAAGTGACATTCCCTGGAAACTCACTTTTTAATCAGGTTCTATCTTCTTTCTTTTGCTGTTATTCAAGTGTGACAAACTTGTATAATTTAACCTAAAAACATGGAAGACAACAAAAATTTGGCAAATGAGCTGAAAAAAAAAATCATTAAGAGGATTTCTAAATCCCTGTTTAATGAAGGATAATAGATTGGGTTGTTCTGTTCTTGGGGTTTTTTTGGTAAGGTAATAAGAGTTTTGTTTTTTATAGACTATCTATTGTTTTTAGAATTTATTAATAAAGCAAAGCTTTGCACAGAAAATGCAGACTTCTACAGCATTCAAATTACTACTTAAGCTGACTTTTGTTCAGCATTGGAAAAAGTCTCACTCCATACCCTACTACCATTCTTGGGCACCAAAACTTCACTTGCTGGTTTTGCTTTCTTAGAGCAAGCATTTCAATGAACGCTTCCCTCTTTGGAGATGGAAAGCACATAAGAAACTCACTTGATTCAAAGCTTGTCTTGTGCTGCTTTTCTTTATCCCTGGAGTAACGTATTGGTTTTTTAAGCAAAGCAAACAGAGAGGATTTAGTAGAATACAATTTCTTTTGTTTTATTGCTCCATTAATTTTATTTATGTTCAAATATGTTGCTTTTATCAATTTGGTATGAGGGAGAGAGATGCATCAGGAGGAAGAAACATGATTGTACTTCAAAATGAGGCATTGGGCAGAAGAGGAGCAGGAGATGCCTGAAGATAATCAGTCATATTAATACAATGCAGTTTTGATAGGTAGCAATCACAGGGTAATAAATAGTCCAAGCATTATTCAGAAGTCTACTGCAACCATGGCTTTAGAACTGTGCCTTTACTTTCCTTCCTGCAGATACACACGCAAGCTTCATTATTTAAGAGAAACAAAGATCTTTTCTTAGCAGTGTATTTTGGATTTACTAGTCTGTGTCTCTTGAAAGTCTGCCACTGCAGAAAAAATGACCAGTTTCCCCAGATTTCTTTCTTTGTAGCGTTATTCTTGATCACTCAACTGCGCCTCAGTCAGCAAAGCAATAAATATTCTGATCTGAAGGAATTGTAATGATAACAACTTGCCAAAACCTAATTAAACACTAAAAAAAATTCCAGAATGAAACAGATGCTTTTGCTAACTAAATCCACTATACAGTGTGCTTTCAGGTTAACATGCCACCAGAGTTTTTTCTTACATGATACAAAGGGCAAGCTGTTTAAGGCAGCATTCTTGACAGGATGAATCAGCTAGGAAAGAAGAAAAAGCAAAGCACCTAGCTACAAGAAATGAATGATGATCAAGACCCCGCAAAAGGCCTTTCCTAATGACACGATATTACTGCACAGGTTAATGAAAACCAAATACCAATTTAACATGCTAACCTTTGAGCAAATTGAGTTCAACTAATCAAGAGCCCTCCAAAAGGGTATTTTGAACCAAGAGAAAAGGCTGGAAAAATCATTTACATAAGATGTCTGGTAATGGTGCATTTAATGGCATTGGTGATAGGGAATTACACTACGGAAATGAGCACATCATGTATGACCTATTCCCTAAAGCTTTTAACAGGACGTCTCCAAAGAGCCAAATTCTACCCACTGGTAGTGCAGCAGAGTTCCCGTTAACAAGCATGGCAATAACAGACTCTTCCTCAGGACTCCCCTCCCACAGAATTTTAAACAGAAATAATAACTGCCATCAAACCCAGGCTGCACAACTTCATTGCACAAGGGGCCCTCTACATCAATTTTGATAACTAAAGCACAGTCCACCTCTCCATCAGATCGTGCAGTTCTTCCTCTGAACTCCTCAGCAGAGAAGAATATTTATGACCTATGATCCACTATTTCTTTACAGACTCTGGATGTGACACCAATCTTCGCGTACCTCTGCCTGAAGACTACTCGATAAATAACTCCTCACGCACTTCTTAAAGGAAAGAAAAAATCCTGAGTTTGCTCAGGCACATGCAAGGCTGTCTACATACTGCCCTCTCCTTGTCCCAAACCTGGGCAGAAGCTGTATTTTTGATGCCCATGTGGCAGGGCTCAAGTATAAGAAAACAAATCTCCTCCATCCCTTTCTAAAGCTGAAGGCAGTGCAATGCTTAGGAATTTATCCACACAGCTAAATGAGAAACAACAAAGTCTAACTCCCGTTAAGGTGAAAAGGTGCAACCGGCTTTCTGGCCACTACGCGCACGCACAGGAATGGCACGCAGCTTTTACCTCTGTTGTTTCCCTCTTGCCCCCACCAAACCCCACAGTCTGCAAAACAGTTTTGGAAGTCTGCTTTCCACCACCACCTCCACGTACCCTGAAGATTACAATTCAGCAGTCCCCAGCTAAGGACCACAGTTGTGACTTAACACTTACACTCCCACCGTGGCAACTGCGAACTACATTCCCTTGTTTGGCAAACAAAACCACATCAAATTCCATGGCTGGGAATGCACCCAGCATCTCCTAACAAGTCCAGGTCTCAAAAGGAGCAAGACGTTAACACTGTAGCAAAACTGGGGCACACCATCTTGAGGAAATACATTTTAGAAGAATATGAAGCAGAATATGAAGCTCTGCAATACATTATCTTTGATAATACCAGATGGTGCAGCCCTTAACACCAGCCTTTTCGAGGAGGACCTCTGAGGCCCTTCTCCCTGAAGACTTCTAACATAGCAGGGAATAGCTGGCAAATAGCGACTGCTTGCTTTGAGAAAATATGTAACGACCCTGGTTTGCGCCTTTGCTAACATTTTCAAACTCCTTAAAAACGACCTAACACACCAGGCACCTTGGGCTTTACTGCCCCATCAGTGTTTTCTTCCAGCACTCAGACTCCCCGATAACTGCCCAGTGAAAGGCAGCGAGATTGTCACATAAATGAACATTCAAACAACGTGATTACTGAAAACAGTCTGTACAAATGTAAGGGAGGCAACTGTAATTGAGCACGTTTAGTAAGACAATACAAGGCCTTCAGTCAGGAAAGCATCAGTGTGAACAAAGGGCCCTAAACCTACAACAAAAGCTCTTCAGATTCTCCACCCAAGAGGCCCGGTGACCACGCTCTCAGTGACACTCCCAGCAAGGGCTGCACTTACTACATCTGAAGCCTTTAATCAATTCGGTTTTATTTTTGAAATGTCATCTGCTGACTTTCACTTTGGAGCAGTACTGACCCATTGTAACAGTCACCTAAAGGATGCACTTTAGTGCTTGCTTGAATTAAAGATACCCAGAAAGAGAGTCGTCAAAAAAAAAGAAAAAAGACACTAGTCACAGGTACATTAAACTACTTCAATCTCCTACTTACATTTCAATATATCACACTAATTTTATGAGTCAGAGACCCTCCTCCCTTTCAGTTCAGCTAAAGTTTAAGGAGTGTGATCCTTGCTGGCTGCACTGAAAGCACTAACCTACGATTTTTGCCAACAGCTGCCCTTCAATCCTTTCTGTTCTTCTTTTCATTACTCATTCCTGTTTCACTGTCTGTACAATAAGAAACACATTATGAATCTAAAGTTCTCCAGTATCAGGAAGCCTTATATTCATTTAAAAAAAAAAAAAAAAAAAGAGCTCACGGAAACATACCTATAGTTAATAAAAGACCCAAACCTTTTGTGAAACTATACCTAGCAGTTAAGAGATTCCATAATTAGAACATAATTACTCAGCCATATAATGTGTCAAATTACAGAGAATGATTATTTGTTAAACTACAGATAAAGAGAAGAATGAATAAATCCAGAGCCACAGATAAAACCAATTAAATGAAAGTCCTTCCCTTTAGCATTCTTCTGACACTCCGGAGACCACCTCTGCATCCAGTACTAGTTTACATGCACAATAGCTGCGATAAAACTTCTACGCTATATACATAGCTTAAACCCCAGTAGTAAATATTTCAGTACAAGGAATGGCTGCAAAGAGGGACAGCTGGTGCTGACAATGCTATCAGACCTTTGCTACTACATAACGTACAGTCAGTTATGAATGGAGTAAGATTACGGAGAAGACACCACAAATTCCAGGTTAAGGATGAAGTTGTTCGGGGATTCATTTATTACTTGAACAAGAGCCAGCATCCTCTGAAATAGTGTTCAAAATGAACCTACCTGTCTTCAAAATAAACTGAGAAGGTGTTTGCGTACAAATGGAACGCACGCTAACAGGACACCTGAAGCATGCAGAGAAACACAACACGCTTCTTAGTTTGGTGTAAATCCTAAAAATCAGGTATTGCAGAGGCTATAATCTGAAGAACACTGACTATAATTTTAATGAATTCAGTCAAACCTTCCATCTAATACACGGAAGAGCACAAGGGAGAGTAGGAACCCCCACAGGCAGCCCTGCTGCAGTCAGTACCGCAGACACCTCCTGGACCAGCGCAACAGCAGCTTGTCCTAAAAGCAGCTGCCTGCCCTGAAAGTTCCAACAGGCCTCAGCAGAGTGATGACATCCAGGAAAGCTCAGCAGAAACAATAAGGAATGACAAGAACAAAAGATTTAAAAACAGTCCCAGAGGAAGCACTTACTTCAAATTAAAAGCCATGCACGCTCTCTCTGCACATGGATTAAATCATCACCCGTAAGTTGTTCTGCTTTTCCAGTTCATGGATTTTACCCCATAAAAGAGCCTTCCCACTTGTACATCTAGAATCAGAGGTTTTATCAGACTTCCTTGCAAGTTCACCTTGATTTTTTCCCTACTCCCCAGAGCTCATTAAGTCACAAAAAGAAACCGTCAGTTTTGGTACTTGATCATGCAATACACAACGCT